>NC_084755.1:21541233-21723733 GCF_033978785.1 Entelurus aequoreus | reverse complement strand
TGGTCTTCAGTTCTTGTTCCATTTTCATCACCTCTACCTTTAGTGCCTCCTTTGCCTGATCCAGGTTGGTAGCATTAGTGAAGAACCTTAACATTTGGATAAAATCTAATAAAGATATATCAATTATTTTATATTGTTTCAGCCAGTCTCCACATATTAATGTTCAATGACAACAAGTAACACACAAAATAGATCACAAATGACCAACAGTGACATTCATTTCCTCACCCATCATGTAACTGAAGGAAATTAAGAATAATAATAATATTATAATAATAATAACAATAATAATACATTCCCATCACCTTATATCTATAAAACATTAGGCTACTGAAATACTGACAAAGAAATAAATGCCAGCTTTAGAGTAAAATATTTTCTATAGTACTGAAGCTTATAACATGCTCAAATAATTATAAAGCATTACTTGTCTTTGTAGCGTGGATCTAGCATTGTTGCCACAGCATAGAGGGGTTCAGTTTCCACATGGTCAAAACGTGTGTGCACCGCATTGAGTAAGGTGGCCTTCATGGTTTGAATCCCTCTGTGTTCTTCGCTCTCACTGTCTAAAAAGCGTGCCAGGACACGGACAGATGGGATAAAATCGGCTGCTGTGGCGGAGGCGTCGAAAACCCACTTTACTCACGAGAGATACCGGCTCATCATCCAGAATTATTTCCTCGGCAATGACTCTAGTTATCCCCTGGGCTTTAGCCCTGTTCAGCGGCAGTATGTCACGCTTCGCGAACGTTTCTGTCAGAGTTAGTTGGGTAGGACCTTTCTTTTTCTTTTCGTCAGTTTTCTTTAGAAATTCTTCATATTCTTTACGGTGGTATTTCGCTAAATGCTTGATCAGATTTGTTGTATTAAAATGTCTTACAACTTTACCACCACGCTTGACTTTATTGTGGCATGTTTTGCACTCCACCTCTTCATCTTTTTCGTTTTGTAGGGTAAAATAATCCCACACAGCTGACATTTTTTACCGGTAACTTCCGCTCGCCTTTCGGAACCATGAACCGGCATCCGCTTCCGATTAGGAGACAGACCTGTGGATGTGTTGAAGGTGTGCTGGAAAATGCGGAACGGAAATTAGGGAGCAGCAGAAAAGGGGAATGTATTATTTAAATCGGTACATTGGAAAACACGAACCAGAATTTTTTTTAAAACCGGATCTGGATCGGCATTTTCCCATGCCTTGCCGATACGCATTTTTTGGCAAATATCGGCAGCCGATCCGATCCAAATATCGGATCGGGACATCCCTAGTAGTGAAGTCTTTTTTTTCTTCCAAAACTGTCCTAGTTAATGTCTTTGTGTGCCACCAGGCCTCCGAGATGTCAAGGAGCGGACACTCGTTGCTGTCAAACCAGACGGCGTCCAGCGTCGCCTTGTGGGACAGATCATTCGCCGTTTTGAGCAAAGGGGCTTCAAACTGGTGGGCCTGAAAATGCTACAAGTATGTATTCCACCATCCGTGGGCAGTGATGTTTGTGCTTTAAGGTGTTTTTAAATGCTTGTATATGTGTGTTGGGAAGGTGTCAGAGGAGCTGCTGTCTCAGCACTATTGTCAACTGACACAGAAAGCTTTCTACCCCAGTCTGGTGCAGTACATGACCTCTGCTCCTGTGGTTGTCATGGTGAGAGCTTGTTGACACTCATTTTAGATGATGAATAGGTATTTAATTACCAGTAGAGTGAAAAAACAAGTTGCCTCTATATTGAAGTTATTATCATATTTATCTTATTTGACACCAAAGGACTTCCAAAGTTAGCGAATAAATAGATATGATCAAAATAGTATAAATCTCACAAAGAGTCCTGAGAAATTTTCAGAGTTAATGAGAAAACCAGTCGCGTGATCTGTGACGTAGCGTCAGGAACCACAGGTCCCTTCCCCATCAACAACAATGTTAATCAAGCAGACTTTGTGAGAGCCAAAAACAATTACTTTGGCAAAATATGATCCAGAACCTTATATTTGTATTATTACCCTAATGATTATCCTATAAATCTGCTACTCGCTACCTCACACTGTGAATTGTTGGGCTTAAAATGCTATTGCCCTGGGTTTAGGTATGGGAAGGTCACAATGTGGTGCAGGCATCACGTGTGATGGTGGGACCCACCAATCCTTCTACTGCCCAAGCAGGAACAGTCAGGGGAGATTTTAGCCTTCACGTCAGTAGGTAAGAGTTTAGAACTGGATCCGGTTTTTGTTTGTTTTGCGAGCAGATCTGCTATCTCGCTGAGGAATAATGATGTGTTGTGATTTCAAGGAATGTGGTCCATGCCAGCGATTCCCTGGAGGGAGCTGAGAGAGAGATTCAGCTGTGGTTTCAAGGAAAGGAGCTCCTCAAGTGGGAATGTTGGGACCAGACTATCACCTGCGAAGAGTGAAGATGCTGAGCAGTGAGGATCAGTGATGCTACCTCTTCTCTTTCTGCTAGTTGAAAAACGGTCCTCTGACCGTGAGCCTGAAAACCATGCTCAGTATTAATCCTTGCATCATTCAGCTCAGGAAACAAATAATTGTGTAATTTAAACGACATGAACAACTACACTTCAACAGGTTTAACATTCCTATCATGGCAAAATGTGTATGTTATATAAATGCAGTGGTAATTGATTGCAGCTTTCTGCAATCACCTATATGTCAGAATTATTTTATTTGCATACAGTTCAGTCAAACGTCTCTCATTCTGAGCTTGAATGTATTTTTTGGGCCTCTAATGACTTATTTGAACTGTTTCATTGAATGATAACAAAAACAAAGTACACAGAATCTAGTGTAACATGATACATACAGAAATACAGTGACATTAGTCATGTAATAAGTGGTGCTGAAGGTTCCAGATTGTCTTTTAACTTGACAAGGCCAACCCCTATTTACTGGAATAATGACAGTAGAATCTAGGTCTAAAACTGTACATGTTCTACAGGGACCATGTAATGAAAGCATTAGACGCAAGGTAAAGAGGCTCTGTACCAGATTATAGTGTTTTGCCTATCGTTCACAATCATGAGAGACAAGAAGACAAAAAGGTTGGGGTTATTTTCGGCTTTCTAACATAAAAATTGGCTTGTTTTAGGTGGCTAGCAATGCAGCTAATGTGAGCAATCAATTCCACCTCTAAATCACTTTACCAATGCATTCAAAAACCGTCAACAGTACTTCATTTATGTTCCGTAACCCATTTAATAACCAAGCTGTAGCGATATTGTTATTGTAAGAGCGAACACTGAGGAACTCTTTTTCTATCGTAGTGCTTTGGTATTAGCCATAAAAGCTAGCTACGGCAAGAGATAAGCTGGCTTCTACAAGAACATGAAATACTTCTGGGTTTGTAATGCACAACAGTGCAATAAGACACTAATTTGTAGTGACGGAAAAAAAATTAACAATCACATTATAGTATCTGTAAGTATTAGCCCACATTTCTGTATGTACTGTAGTTGTAATGACACACATGGCATGCTGCATATATCATGATGGATATTTAAAATTCGTGTGGTCCAGCTGGCCGGGGACGTTTCCTGTTGATTTGGGGTAAGCAATCCATTTATGTCGAAATAGCTTGGCTACAAGTTCAAAATAGCGTCAAAATCACTTTCATCCCCCTCTCGGCTTCCGTCTGCTCCAATGTCTCACTCTTCCTTTGTGCTGGCTTCTAAAAGCAGCAGTATATTTAGCTTCAAAAGTACAAGGTTGTGAATCCTCATATGTACAAAAATAGTCATCTTTGTTGTCTGTTACAAAGTCTGCTATGATTAGAAAACACGTTCGTGTTTGATTCCGGAAGTAGGAACACAAGTTGTTGCCAGAAATCAGACATGCGCTGCTATGGAAACAGACATCAATGCGTGGAATAAATCAGTCCCGAAAATGATCAAAATACGATACATATTACATATTGTTATGAACGTTTTTGTTACTACATATATACTTGCACTTTGTATATAAAATGTTTGATGGAGGGTTTTGAAGGCTACAACGGTGACTCCCATTACCTGCATCTTCAAGCGTTTTTTCTCATCTTCAAAATCGTAAAAAAAAAAAAGACATGCGTGTTCTTGTCTCTTATAATGATTGTGAAGGGTAGGCAAAATTCCCAAAAAAGTGCAGTTCCACTTTAAAGCGCAGACTATAAAACACAAAAAAGAAACATGAATGCTGACACACTTGGTTTCTTCTTGTCCAGGACTTCAGGGATTGTTTGTATAAGGATTGTAGTGGTTTCAGAGTTGTGTTTTTTGCTAATGACCAGCATGATATGGAGTAATAAAATGCGATATCATGACATTCAAAATAAGTTAAGATGCCTGGGGAGTGAATGAGAATGTGCAGTGTTGTATTGTATTTCAGGGTGCAACTCATCTGTTTTGTGTTTTTTTTAAGTTAAGTGTGGGATCTAATGTAACACCAAGATACTTAAACTCTGTGACATTATCAATATATGTTCCGTTAACTGACTCCTTAGATAATGCATGTGTTTTGGTTTGATGGAAAAATGCATTGTCGTCGTTTTGTTGGTGTTCAGGGTGAGGTTCATTCAACTATTTTCCACCTTTTCGATTACACGTTAGCTTGTTAGCCACATGTTTATAGTCTTTTCCATGTGTATGGATGCATACATGTGAATGGTTACATAATTGTCACAAACTGATGGAAGGGAGGTCATTAATAAACACGGTGAAGAGCAGTGGACCTAAAATGGAACCTTGTGGCACACCCATGCTAAGAGCTCTTAGAGGTAATAGTTTGGTATTTGTGGATAGTTTACATCTTGTGAGGTTAAGGATTCATTCTGTCGAAGGCTTTACTTAAATCTAGAGAATTGGCTCCGACTACACCCCCTTTGTCCAGATTATTTTTTTATCATCTGAATTAGATGGCAAAATTGGTGTTCAGTTGAATGGTTTGTTCTGTCACCAAACTGCATTTTGTGTGTGTCAGCACTTGTTAGATCGACCAATACTTACAACAATGTGAAAGTCCAGGCCCATAATTGACATGACAGTCATTCCCATAGTGAGTGAATGGAAACTTCTGACAGGAACTTTGTTGAGATTCAGGAAGCATATAAACTTAAGCAGTTAAATTTTAGAACAAAATAAATTATATTTCTGCAATGCTTTTTAATGTTCTCTATTTCTACTTCTGCTATGTCTTCCAGAGGAAAGCAGAAACATTTTAAAATACTCAGACTTTTTTTTTTTTACTATAATCTCAGTAATTTTAACTTGAAAACATTTGTGGTGCTTCAAGTAAAAAAAACATAAAACCCAAATTATTTAGTGGATGCCTCAAGGAATCATTTACTGTAAATAATAGTTAGAGCTACATAGGAATTGTTATTGTTGTATAAATGAAGTCCTTATGGTGCGCTTTGTTGTAATCGTCTTGTGCAAAAAATGTTTACTGTAAGTTTCAATAAGATACAAAAATGCACACATTGGAATTCAATAATTCAACATTGTCTGCTTGTTGTAAATCTTCAATATAAATGACAACAGTTCATTAACTTTATTAGCTCTGAAAATGCAAGCATCAGTTTTCAATAAAAAATCAGCAGCTGACTCCTCTTCAGAATGCACGTTTATGTGGGTTTATATAGTGGCTCAGTCTGTATCATATCACTATCAAAACCCTTAGCAGTCATATATGTTGCTTGAATAAAGGATGACGGGACTACTTATAGTAAAACACAAAACTAGGACCATAGTACATTGATTTACTATGGTCAAACCTGCAACCAATTAACAGCAATAAACAAGGGTTTACTGTACTTGTATAAAAATCCAAAGTGAGCCATTTGTCAGATCAGCTGCACATCAGATACATTACTATACATGTAATTAAATGGTTCACATTTACAGTTACTTCCCTGCATGCAAAAAGTCCATTTAATTCCCAGCCTCACTCTGTCATGCCGATCTTCAACTTTTGCTTCTCCATCACTTTCTCCAATTCTGAGGCTTTTCGCACATCCTGAAGGCAGCAGAAAGGGATTGCGAGATGTTACAGCCTGCACTGTATTTCTAACGAGAGTTATAGGTTAAATATTGAAGGCAATGGAAGTAGGTCATTAAGGGGCCAAATTACATAGGTCAAGGTTGGGTAAACAAACTTGGCCTAGTAAACATGCAGAGTCAAACACTACTAGATACACATACGCACAGTGGACAATATTTCCCAGAAGATATTGACAAACCTTGAACTATAACATTTACATGTATGTACCGTATTTTTCGGAGTATAAATCGCACCGGCCGAAAATGCATAATAAAGGGGAAAAAAACATATATAAGTTGCACTGGAGTATAAGTCGCATTTTTGGGGGAAATTTATTTGATAAAACCCAACACCTAGAATAGACATTTGAAAAGCAATTTAAAATAAATAAAGAATAGTGAACAACAGGCTGAATAAGTGTATGTTATATGACGCATAAATAACAAACGGAGAATGTGCCTGGTATGTTAACGTAACATATTATGGTAAGAGTCATTCAAATAACTATAACATAGAACATGCTATACGTTTACCAAACAATCTGTCACTCCTAATCGCTAAATCCGATGAAATTTTATACGTCTAGTCTCTTACGTGAATGAGCTAAATAATATTATTTGATATTTTACGCTAATGTGTTAATAATTTCACACATAAGTCGCTCCTGAGTATAAGTCACACCCACGACCAAACTATAAAAAAAACTGCGCCTTTTAGTCCGAAAAATACGGTACTTAAAATGGACATTCCGGACAGGCTCAATTAGCCATAGGTGCGGGTCAGAAGCGGGATTATGTACATGAGAAAATACGTTTTTGACAGCGTGGAACGTCAATAGCGACCATTTGAACGCATTTACTCTCAAAATTAGAGCAAACAAGTGACAGAGATGATACTTTTTTCTCACGTTTGGTGATCAAAGACAGGTTAAGAAAACATGTTCCTGTTAGAATGTCATTAAAAATTCAATATTGCATTAAAGGAAACCTTTAGCGACAGAATGGGTTGATTTTTATTAACTACATTGGGAGGAAAATGCCCTGGAGATGTTTGTCCCGAAATGGAAGTGTGTCCCCACTAGTCCACAATGTGGTCCAAACAAAGATACAAAAATACAAACCTAAAGACACAAAGTTTCCAAGAGTGACACACCTTGATCTCAACACAAAACATGTCAACCCTTACCTTAAATGGCTCTACTTAATGAGGACCTACGTCAATTGATGTCCCCAAATGAAAGTGTGTACCCAAAATGCGGTCCAAAGAAAGAACATAATACTAACATAAAGACACAAAGTTGCCCAGACTTGATCTACAACCCAAAACCTGTCAAGCCTTACTTTAAAAGTTACTTGTAGATTAATGTCCCTAAAGGAGAGTGTCTCCACAATGGCCATCATGAGTGACACAATACAAATATCGAGAGTAACAAACCTCAAGAAGGGCCTTCTGCACCATAATCTGGCTGTAAACCCTGACACCTTCCTCATGGGACACCTGACGGAGTTCCTCCTTGTTCAGGGAAAAAAGCTGCGCCGCCGTTAAAATGCCCAGGCTCTGGACTGTCCTAACAGAGGAAGAAAAGAGAAACTTGTTTCCTTGAAGCAATAGCATGCAATCTTTCAAATTTATTTTTCATATCTTTCCAGCTGTTTATTTTTTATGCCATCCTGGGGCGCGATATTGGGGGGAAATTGATAGAAGCCTTTAAAAATTGAAAATGACATTTTTTGTGTATGTGTGTAGCACATAATTCCTCCATTAGAATGTGTAAATTTGTTGTAACTAAGTTCTGGCATTAGGGGGCAATGTTGTGCACAAAATAGGAATGACCAAATCCATCCATCCATCCATTTTCTACCGCTTGTCCTTACGGCCTCTTCTTTGTTTCTCACTTGCTCAGAATGATTTTTTTTTACACAATGAGTAGCAACTTACGGCTGACTGAAGCCCTTCGCAGTGAGCCAGGCCTTCACCTCAGCAGGTGGGGAGTGGTAGTTCAGGGGAAGAAAAGTATCCGCGGAGCGAGGAACCAAAAGAGGGGGTCGCATAGAGCCTCTTTTTTCTGCCATCTTTTGGAGAAGCTCGTCATTCATTATCAGGACTGCACAAAGACACAAAGTGATTTGCAAAATCATTTGCATGCACATGCAAACCAGTATGGAGTGTAGTGATGCGCGATACCACTGATTTTCTTTCCGATCCAAATGCCAAGTGAAATTCAGGCTGGTGTTGACGATACCGATACTTTGAGGAAATATACCTAACGTGTCTGCTAAAATTTGAAAAGTTGCGTATTTTCAAATAATAACATCTATCTAAAACAACAAAACGGGTAAAAATGTGAGAAAAAAAAGAGGAAAAATCGGAATGTAAAAGGAAAAAGCTGAACATTTTAAATAATAATAATATACTTAGTCACCTAAAACACAATTTTTTGTGTTTAAATAGATATTATTTAATATCTGTTTTTAGGACTAAAAAACATTAACATTTTTCTAGTATGCGGCCCTTGTTGGAAAAAAAAGTGAATGTGAACAGTGGCAATCACAAATTACAAAATAAATTTAAAAAAACATCTATGTCGTGCGTGCAATACAACTGTGCTGCTTTTATTTTGAAAAGTGTTATTTATGGGCGTATGTCCGTGTGTAAACCCCCCGGTTACCTCCGAGACGCTAAAAAGAGAAAAGTTGATGACAAATGCTGTGTTTGCAACAAGACATGGACTGCCAAGTTTTTCTTTACAGAAATTACAGGCAAATTAAGCACCGTGTGCTTAATTTGTGGTACACAGGTTGCTGTGTTTAAAGAATATAATTTGAATCGCCACTACAGGACGAAGCACAAGGAAAAATACCAGAATCTGTCTGATGAAGCGCGCACAAGGGAGGCTGATGCATTGATGGTAAAACTGCAAACCCAACAAGGACTTTTTGCCAAATTTCACACCCCCAGAGATGCAGCTGTCAGGACAAGTTTCGTGATTTATTAAATTAAAGGCGTTTTCTGACGGAGAGTTTATTAAGGAGTGCTTATTGGACTCTGTTGCGCTGATAAGCCCGGAGAAGAGGGGCGCATTTGAGAACGTGTCACTCTCCCGACGCACTGTAACGAGGCGGAATGAGACCATCGCTGGAAACTTGGAGCTTCAGCTGAAGAACAGAACGGCCGACTTTGACTGTTTTACGCTGGCTTTGGATGAGAGCTGCGATGTACGTGACACCGCCCAGCTGCTCATCTTCTTACGTGGGATAACTGCAGACTTTCAAATCACGGAGGAGCTGGCAGCCATGCAGTCAATTAAAGAGACAACCACAGGTAATGACTTGTTCACATAGGTAAATGCGCGTTTGGACATGTTAGGACTGAAATGGGACAAGCTGGCAGGTGTGACAACAGATGGTTGTCCAAATCTGACAGGGAAAAATGTTGGACTTTTAAAGAGGATGCAGGATAAAGTGACAGAAATTCACATTTTTGCATTGTATTATACATCAGGAAGTGTTGTGTAAGACAGCGTTAAAAATAAAACCATCAAAAGCAATCTGCTTTTGTATAAAGTTAAGTTAGGTTAAATGAAATTATTATTATTATTATTATTATTTATCTTACATGGGCACAAATAATTTCATTTTGTGTGCAGCTGGAAGCCTTAGGTTGCAGGCATTTTGGCGACGTCACTTCCTGTATTTTGCAGAGACGGAGCCCTCTATGTTACGTCCACCACTCGGTCGCCACTTCCCAGTGCTTCAGCGTATGTTTCTTTTTTCGCCATTCACCAAGTTTTGTCTATTTTGCTTACTCAATATCGGTTCAAAAAAGCCAACAAACCAGCCTGGAAGGAAGGAGGGATTCGCTGTGGACTTAGACGTGGTGAGGAGAGGAAACCCCGGAAGAATATGACTCTCCTTTTGAGCAGTAACACCCTGCCACAAACAGCCGCCGACAGCAAGGTAAAGAGGATTTGATTTTTTTTAATTATTATTGTAGCAACATGGTTGTTAATGTTTTTGAGAGCACCAAAGGCACTTTGGTGTGTGCGCCCAATGACAGTTCATCTTGCCGTTATTGTTTTGATAATAGACATTGTTAATCCTTTACCTCCTTGTTATGTTTGTTTGATGTACAGTACAGGCCAAAAAGTTTGGACACACTTTCTCCTCATTCAATGAGTTTTCTTTATTTTCATGACTATTTACATTGTAGATTGTCACTGAAGGCATCACAACTATGAATTAACACATGTTGAGTTATGTACTTAACAAAAAAAGGTGAAATAACTGAAAACATGTTTTATATTCTAGTTTCTTCAAAATAACCACTCTTTGCTCTGAATACTGATTTGAACACTCTTGGCATTCTCTCGATGAGCTTTAAGCACATCTGTGAAGTGAAAACCATTTCAGGTGACTACCTCTTGAAGCTCATCGAGAGAATGCCAAGAGTGCGAAAAAGTAATCCGAGTAGAGGGTGGCTATTTTGAAGAAACTAGAATATACAACATGTTTTCAGTTATTTCACCTTTTTTTGTTAAGTACATAACTCCACATGTGTTCATAGTTTTGAAGCCTTCAGTGACGATCTACAATGTAAATAGTCGTGAAAATAAAGAAAACGCATTGAATGAGGAGAAGGTGTGTCCAAACTTTTGGTCTGTACTGTATATATACATACATTTCAAAGTATGCAAATAAGGACTTTTGTCGAGGAGAACCAGTTATTCATGTTTACATTGTCTTTTATGGGGACCTCTGCTTCACTATACAAACCTTTCGATTTACAAACCATGTTCAAAAAACATTTAGTTTGTAAATCGAGGTTCCAGTGTACATAGCTCTTGGGTTTACCAAGACTACTGTAGGTAATGACAGAATATTACATGATGTATGTCTTCAAGGGAAATAAGATCGTCAACAACCATGGTTTGACACATATAAATGAATAAGCATGGTATTTTATTTTGAAGGAGGTGGAAAAGGGTTGTTCCTTTAGGGGGGCATGACAGATAATATTGACAACCACTGATAGGAGGCATTTACAACCTTGGGAATTGTTTGCCTGTATTTGTTGTGACTATACTCCCTTTCAAGTAAACTGCTCAGATGTGTGTGACATGACTTTGGCTGAATGAATGCATTACCTCGATCTCCATTCTCTGTTTGTGACGTGCTGCGTGGTAAACCCATGCCCTGGGGCAGTTGTGTTGTCGGACTCGTAGCAGTCAGACACGTTCCAACCGGGCTCAGCGGGGGATACGGAGTGAATGTTGTCGAGCAAGGCGAAACAGGTGACGTCTAAAAAGCACAAAAGCAGCCTCAGACAAGTAGTGATGAGCGATACCAATGATTTATCTTTCCGATCCGATACCAAGTAAAATTCAGGCTGGGATCGGCGATACCGATCCGATATCGATACCTTGTGCAAATATACCTAATGTGTCTGTTGAAATTAAAAAGTTGTGAATCTTGAAATATTAACATACCTAAAAAAACAAAACAACAGTAAAAATGTAAGAAAAAAAGAGCAAAAATCGGAATGTAATGAGAAAAAGATGACATTTATAAAAAATAATAATAATACACTTAGTCACCATAACATAAAGTTTTGTCTTTGAATATATATATATATATATGTATATATGTATGTATGTATGTATGTACAGTACAGGCAAAAAGTTTGGACACACCTTGTTATTTAATGCGTCTTCTTTATTTTCATGACTATTTACATTGTCACTGAAGGCATCAAAACTTTGAATGAACACATGTGGAGTTGTGTACTTAACAAAAAAAGGTGAAATAACTGAAAACATGTTTTATATGTGTGTGTGTGTATATATATATATATATATATATATATATATATATATATATATATATATATATATATATATATATATATATATACACATACCGTATATATATATATATATACACATATATGTATATATATATATACAGTATGTATATACATATATATGTATATACATGTTATATATATGTATGTATATATATATGTGTATGTATGTATGTATATATATATGTATGTATGTGTGTGTGTATATATATATATATATATATATATATATATATATATATATATATATATATATATATATATATATATATATATATATATATATATATATATATATACAGTGGGGCAAAAAAGTATTTAGTCATCCACCCATTGACAATCAATGGGTGGCTGACTAAATACTTTTTTGCCCCACTGTATAAATATATGACATGACATGACATGACATGACTTTTCAGTATACGGCCTTTGGTGGAAAAAGTTTAGGCACCCCTGATCTAAAATATTAGAAGCTCTCCAAAGATGAATAAAATATACTTAAAATATAGACAAAGCCCAGTAAGTTAATTAAAAAATAAAATAATACTAACTTGTAAATACATTTGAAAAATTCCAACAACCATAATAAACACTGTTAAATGTGTAACTGAATTTTAAATTTCCGTACAGGCAGAATTTTTGACACATTAGGTTATGTAGTTAAACAATCGTATTATTATTTTTTTTTTCTTTTCTTACATGGTGAAAAATAAAAGTAAAAATGTAAGAAAAAGGAGCAAAAAAAAAGGGAAAAGTTGAAATGTTCTAACTAGTAATTAGTAATAATATACTTAGTCACCTACAGTTCTGTTTGTAGCATTTTTTTAATTGAAAAAATATCAACATGGCCCCCGCATACTTTGACTTTTCAGTATCTAGCATTTGGTGGAAAAAGTTTGAGCTAAAGTATCAAAAGTATCAATATTTTTATTTGAGGATCGAAATTAGAGCATAAAGATCTGGTATCTGCGGTATCGATATTTCAGTATCTATCTGCACATCACTACAGGCATATAGGTTTTGCATCATTTAAACAGAGTGGAAAGTAATACAATGTACCGTTGGCTTGTCTTCTTCACAGTTGTTATTCAGAGCAGACAGTGGTTCCAAGATGGTGGACGGAACAAATCCGATCTGGCCAAAGCGATTGCGGCACTTCCACCACCTCTTTGATGACTCAATGACCTGAAGCAGGTATGACGCAAAGATGCAAGTCACATTCTTGAGGGCAATCTATTGGAATTTTTATAGTTTGTAAATACTGTACCTCCAGTGTTTCACCATGCAGCACTGAGAGCTCACTGCTGTTTCTTGCAACAAAGTCGTAACTGCAGCAGTAATGTCTTTCACCCACCGGTGGAAGCCCTTCTCCCTCTCTAGAATCACATTGACAGTGTTGCATCACACATATTAATCAACAATAGCCTTTCTATACCGTATTGACCCAATAAGAGACAGCATTTGTATTTTTTTTTACCAGTAAAGAAAGTCTATAAAAGATGGGTCGTCTTATATTCATTCAAACCGTTGACCATGGAGAAATGCAGAGACCCGGAGGAGGTAAGATGTTAATGACGAGACAACTTAAAAATGTCCTTATATGTTATCTATAAATTTGTCGTAATAAAATGTGCTTTCCAAGACTGTCTCTTGAAAATGAGTGGCCGTCTTATATCCAGGTCAACATGGTAGTTAAGCCCACTTTATTCATACACTAGATAGCTTTTGTGTAAAAAAAAAAAAAAAAAAAACATTTTCATTTTTATTTTTTAGCTAAAAATGGCAGAAAATAATAATAAACTAGATGAGGCAATTCCCAGAGGAATTGCATGTGAATGCTGCAATGCCGGAATTTTTGTAGAATTGTTGAAGTAGAGCACAGAATTCCTGAACAGGGTGAATATTTTGAAGTTGGAACGGTTTGAATCGGATTACAAATGTGGGAGTTGTGGAACTATGAAGAATGTTCCATTCATTTCAATGGGAATTTTCAAAAAAGTTGGGAATTTGGGAAAAAGCGGGAATTTATTGGAAATTGGTAAAAAAAAAAAAAAAAACTTGAATGAGTTGAAATGGTTGGTGTTGGAACTTTTCAAATCGGTCGAGAAATGTTGAAGTAGTAACATGTTGAATTGAGAAATTATATTATGGAATTTCGGGAAAAACGGGAATTTTTGCAGTTCAAAAACCAACTTTGTTTTTTGTCCTAATTAAGAGAAATGTTTTGACAGTGGAACGGTTGAAGTGTGTTGAAAAATGTGGGAGGAGGAGTTGCCAAAAAAAAGGGTGGAAATAGGGCTTTGGAAAACCAGGAATTCTGGAAAATGCAGGATTTTTTTTTAACTTGGAAAAAGGGTAGTTTAAATTTCCAGGATGGTGGAACATGTTGAAGGCAGAATGTTTTGAATAGGTTGAAACATGTGGAAATGGTGAAAGTTTGAAAAATGGCCAATTCCTTTTGAATAGGAAAAATGTCCCGGAAAACTTGGAATTCTGGTAAATCTGGAAATGTTTTGAATTTGACAAGGGAAAGCCCGCGATTCCCAAATAGGCTGAACAGTTTGAAGTTGGAACGGTTTGAATCGGATTAAAAATGTGGAAGGTAGAGCACGCCGAAATCTGGAGAAGATGAAGAAGTTGAATTATAAATAGATGAATTTTGGTGTAGAAAACCATGAATGCTTTGGAGCATTCACATAATTATGCTGGATATCCATATTTAGCATTTTTTTTCTTTTTAAATCTTTGAAGCGTTATTCATCATATCCCTGATCTTATGTCAAAATTTTAGTGAGGAAATAAAAAAGTATTACACTATGATGTTTAATGGTGTATGTCACAACTTATTATGTTAAAGGACCCCGATTATGCAAAACCAGCTTTTCTTTCTTGATGGTACCTGCTTTTGTGTATTTGGGGTCCTCACAAGTCCCGAAAGTTTGAAATCAAACCGTGGAGTTATTGCAGAGATATTTATAAACTTATCTTGCCTTCCTACATACTTCCTCCAGACGAGCCGTTTGGACTTTGCTCTGTACTATGACAGGGGATATGTTTTCTATCCTCTTGTTTTGGGGCAGACTGGTTCGTATATGCACATGCATCCTCCCTTGTTGCCATTTCTAATACAAAGTAGCTTATAGTTCTAACTTACGTCTGTCAGTAGACTGCATATGGAAGTGCTAAAAACTACAACATGGCTGGCGGGGAGAGGACCAAAGGAAATTTTGACCAAGAGGACCAAAGGAAATTTTGACCAAAGAGCCCAATTTACGTGTTATGTAGACCAGTGGTCCCCAACCTTTTTGTAACTGCGGACCGGTCAATGCTTGAAATGTATTTATTTTTATATATTTTTTTGTCATAAAAAATACAATCATGTGTGCTTACGGACTGTATCCCTGCAGACTGTATTGATCCATATTGATATCTTGTGTTTTTTATGTTGATTTAATAAAATATTAAATATACATTTTTTTTTTTTTTTAAATTTCTTGTGCGGCCCGGTACCAATCGATCCACGGACCGTTACCGGGCTGCAGCCCGGTGGTTGGGGACCACTGATGTAGACCACAAGGAAGTTTTTTAAATATAGGAAAAAAACATCATAATATGACCCTTTTAGCCGGCCCAATACTGCAAGCTTAAGGCTGAATAATCAATCAATACTCCATTCATCCATCCATTTTCTACCGCTTGTCCCTCTCGGGGTAGCAGGGGGGTGCTGGAGACTATCTCAGCTGCATTCGGGTGGTAGGCGGGGTCCACCCTGGACAAGTCGCCACCTCATCACAGGGCCAACACAGATAGACAGATGTTGTCTGTCTATCTGTGTTGGCCCTGGGATGAGGTGGATGGATGGGTGTGTGAATGTTTTCACACACCCATCCATCCATTTTCTACCGCTTGTCCCTTTTGGGGTCGCGGGGGGGGGGTGCTGGAGCCTATCTCAGCTGCATTCGCACGGAAGGCGGGGTACATCCTGGACAAGTCGCCACCTCATCGCAGACATTCACACACTAGGGACCATTTAATGTTGCCAATCAACCTATCTCCAGGTGCATGTCTTTGGAGGTGGGAGGAACGCCGGAGTACCCGGAGGGAACCCACACAGAGAACATACAAATTCATATTTGTCAATAACACTGTTGACAATTGTTGTCACTGATGTTTTTTTTGGGAGTCACACGTTGTACAGACCTCTTTGAGCTTGATTCCAATTATTTTGATGCCAAAGGCTGATTGTTACCTCTGCCAAAGAGGTATGGTTTCCCCTGGTTTATGTATGCAAAAACTACATGACAGATTTCACATACCTTATGTGGTGTAATGGTGCATGACACCATGTACATTTGGTCCTAATAAAACGTATGCACTGAGGCAAAAGGCAGGGCCCATTTTCGGTCCACAAATATGTTTTTAGTGACCCTTGCTATAGTTTACTAGTAAAAAAAAAAAATGTTATTATAAAAATTATATACATAATATAATATAATGCATATATTATATAAAATTATTTATTCATATACATCGGTAGAATTATTTTTTTTAAATTCCGATACCATACCGATATTGGAGTCTTAATACTGATACCAATATTGATCCATCAGCAGAAATCACACATACTTGTGTTATTTTGTAGTGTATAATGTGAGAAAAGGCTTCATCAAGTAAAATTAATTAGACAAGAATGGTAGGTATGGAAAACCCTAACCTATTTATTATTAACTGCCTGGAATGGACTTATGCCGTCATTAAATCGATGTGAAGCGGTAATTGTTTTTTGGCAACACCTAGTGGCCACAATAATTCTTGAAGTTAAGGTCAGGACGTAGGAAATTGAATGATGCGGACACATTTGTTTCTGGATACTTTCTCATAGGCTTCTGCATTGGATACTCTGAATCTGTGAGTAGTTTGCAACTCTAATCTTTTGTTACTTGTTTATATTGACAAATGTTTTAGACTGCAATATTATTCATTTGTGGACTCTTATTACGTATGTCTAGCTGGTTTGCTATGATGTGCTTAGCTGTTGCGTAGATGCTCGTTCCTTGTGGCCTACCATGTTTACCTTTTGTAAATGACTTCTATAAAATACAAAAAAACACCAAACTTGTGCTTTTTGGAGGACATGTAGATGTTAACTCTCTGTCCAGCTTTGCACGGTATCAAAATCAGATCTGGACAGCCCTAGTATAATAATCCCAGACACCCCTGCAATTCACTTTTGTGAGTGTTTACACTTTTTCCAACATCCACAGACTCACACTTCGTCTGCTTCTTCAAAAATGCCTCCCATCGTGTGATCTCGACCCTGCTGAGCGTTTTGTTTGTGCTGCGACTCGACGGGATCTTCCAAAGGCAAACCAGACGAGTCGAACGCCTGTGGTTGCCATCCATCCAGGAAGACAGGTAAGTACGGAGGGACGGACACGCTGAGCTGGGAACTGGAGGAAGAGGTCAGGATTTTTAGAGTTTTGTCACAAACTCCACTCTACTGCTTGCTAGTGTTACCATGTCTGAGTTATTGTGCGGAAATATGGGGAGATAACTACAAAAGTACACTTCATGCATTACCGGTGTTACAAAAGAGATCAATTAGAATAATACATGATGTTGGATACAGAGAACATTCAAACCCTTTATATATTATGTCAAAAATATTGAAATTCAACGACTTGGTGCATTTGCAAAAAGCTAAAATTATGTACAAAGCAAACTATAACTTGCTACCCGAGAATGTACAACAATTCTTCTCAACAAAAGAGGAGACATATAACAGAGAAACATCTCATTTAAAACATGTGTATGCACATATAACACTTAAACATTTAGCATATCAGTATGTGGAATTTAATTATGGAATGGATTAAGCAAAGAAGTCAAACAATGTACTAATAGGATGCAGTTTAAGAAACTGTTCAAACTACAATTGTTCACAAAGTACAAAGAAAAGGAACCCTTATAAACATATTGAACCTTTTTTTAAAATTTGATAATTCATCTCCTATGTCGGAGGTCAGCAACCCGCAGCTCCAGAGCCGCATGCGGCTCTTTAGCGTCGCCCTAGTGGCTCCCTGGACCTCTTTCAGAGATGTAGGGATGATGTTCGAAACCGGTTCTCCTGGTTGTTCGATAAGAAAAGAACCGATTCCATGGACTCAAATCCCTTTTTGAGAACCGGTTCCCGTTCTCGAGGCCACTATAGTAAAGAAAAAGAGTTGGTTCTTTATTCGAATCCCTAGGAACGAATCCCTTCCCTTAGGAAATGCCCTGTGGAACGGCAATGTTATACCCATTTGATTGTAGACTCTTACTGACACCTTGTGGCGATATGAAAATACTACGCGTCATTAGTTTGGGCACTTCCGGGTTGGCAACGTCTGTTCAGTTCATGAGACAATTGAGAAGTAGACAAGTTGTGTTAGCTCTTACAAGCCTTGGAAAAGATAAGTCTGTAGGTAAACTTTTTAACTTGTTTATGTAACTCAATATTAAGGTGGAAAGTGGTTAAATTTGATACTAAGATGTTTATTGAAAAACTATTTTTGCGCACTGTTTCAATGGATGTTTTGAGGACTTAAAATGGCAGCCATTCGTGTATTTCCACCATCGAAATAGTTTCAACACTCAGAAGTATTTGTTTGATGATAGTACTGTATATTTGTGTGAAGCAAATATTTACATATTGTGCATTAAATTTCAGTATGTTAATTGAATCACATAGCTTATACATTTGTCATTGTGTGTATTTCAGTTTTTTAAAAAAAATAACAGTCCAGTGCAAGACCAAAGTAAAGATAGGAAAAGACAAAGCAAGATCAACAACAATAAAGAGCCTAAATGGATTAATCTGCTTTGGAACTTTATTAGACGTCTTGGATTGTTTGTTAGCTGTCTGCCTGTGTGTGTAGTTAGTATGTTCCAATAGCAGCAGAAGTGCACTTTTTGGAGAGCTGTATTATTTTCAGTTTTGTGCCAAGGGACTGATTTTATTTAACACTATATTATTATTTATACACCTATAGTGATCACAGAGACAGGTTGTTTTTGTGTTACTGTATATATTTGTAGCTGAGATAGGCTACAGCGCCCCCCGCGACTCCGAAGGGAATAAGCGGTAGAAAATGGATGGATGGATGTATATATTTGTTTTTCGGAAAAATCCCACTTAATATACTTTGGGTAACAACAGTCAATATTTATTTAATTTTTTTTTTTTTTTTAAGGGGGGTAACAGTTAATATTTATTTATTTATTTTATTTATTTATTTTCTTATAAAATAAAAGTGAGCTTTTGTTAGACCAAATATTGTGTTTTTTTCCATATACAACAACCTATCTAGATTCGATAAGGAATCGGTTCGATAAGAGGATTCAATAATGGGCTCGAACTCGATCATTTCTTATCAAACATCATCCCTACAGAGATGTGTGAAAATGGAAAAAGATGAAGAACATTTTTTTTTGTTTGTTTTAATATATTTTCTGTAGGAGAACAAATATGACACAAACCTTCCTAATTGTTAGAAATCCCACTGTTTATGTTATACATGCTTCACTGATGAGAGTGTTTGGCAAGCACTGTTTTGTCCTACTAATTTCAGTGATCCTTGAACTCATCGTAGTTTGTTTACATGTACAACTTTCTCGGATGCTGCCACAGAAAGATGTGTTTTATGCCACTCCTCCTTTGTCTCATTTTGTCCACCAGACGTTTTATGCTGTGCGTGAATGCACAAAAGTGAGCTTTGTTGATTTATTTAACTTGCTGGAGTGCTTATCAGGCATATTTGGTCAATCCATGACTGCAAGCTAATCGATGCTAACATGCTATTTAGGCTAACTGCATGTGCATATTGCATCATTATGCCTCGTTTGTAGGTATATTTAAGCTCATTTAATTTCCTTCACTTATGTCCTTTCTGTATCTAATTTATATTTGCATTTCATGAAACATTATCTGTATGTACTATTGGCTGCATTTCTGATAGTTGTTTGTGTGCCATGTTGTTCCAGACCACAGCAACCATTACCTAGCTTGCAAAGATTGTATTAAATCCATTGGCCGTTTCCTTAAACTTGGACACACATTTATACCTTTGACCATTCATTTCCAGGAATTATCTCACCCTCTGAGAAGCCTCCATTTTACTAATGATATCCAATGTTGCAAAAATGTGTAGAATAAAAATTTAAATACAACATTTCTGTCAACGAAGATTTGCGTCAGCCTTTGATAGTAGGCTAATATAGCTAATATAGACACTTACATCATGTGTTGCCTTCATTATAACACTCACAGTATATTAGACTTTTAAAGTAATTTTGATAGTAGGCTAATATAGCTAATATATACACTTACATCATGTGTTGCCTTCATTATAACACTTGTATAAGGCTTTACATTTTTTGCGGCTCCCAACAGATTTTTTATTTTTATTTTTAGTTCAATAAGGCTCTTTCAACATTTTGGTTTGCCAACCCCTTTCGATGTGAACCATAAATTACTTAACTATTTATTTATGAGGACTTAAACTATTGTGTTTATGTTTATATGTCTAATATTTATTTATGTGTTTAATCATTGTTTCCTTGCTTATTGTAAATTTATTTATTTATTGATTCACTGTTGTGTTACAAATAAAGAACAAAAAATGGGATAAAACGGCTATGATACAAAAAGGGGTAGGATTAAATAAGCTCTGCTTCTTTCTACTCCTTTTCATGCTGTTACAAAACAACTGGAAATATGTGATGTATTATTACATTGTGCATCACATATTTCCATTATATTGTGATTGTAATGTATGCATGTTCGAGCCAACCAGGTGCACACACAGACATACCAAGGTGACGTCCAGAAGGGTCCTAATTCAGTCCACAATTCTTTTTCCTCCTTAGTCAGATGCTCCTCCAGTAGCGAAACAGCCCCATTGGTCAGAGCAGGACTGATCACTGACCCACCTAAAGCTGGCCCACCTGTAGTTTTTACGATCTGGAACACATGCAGATGTCGCCAGTCATAAACAGAGCGAGAGAAAGAAGTCGTCACCCTAAACTTGAGACGGACTCACCAGGTTCAGAGGCAAAAAGACGTGATGCAGCAGCTCTGGCGCGTCCGGTTTTGTTATGGACAACTTGAGACGATCCTGAATGTACCAGGAAATACGTGTCACGGAACAATCTCATTCTGACATTTCGAGAGTAACTGGAAGATTAGTAATCACTTGTTCAATCTCACCAGTAGACTGAAGGAGTACTTGAATTTCTGGAACAGGTCCACAAATTCCTCCTCTGCCGGAGGAATGGCTTTCACGGTCAACAAGTCATCTGCACGACAAAGAGCACAGCTTGGTAGTAAGAAGTCACAAATGATAGAAACTGAGGCCCTAAAAAGGACGACATGACTGACATACAGTAACTCGTGGCTGGAAATGTGTCAATCCATGTACCTCCCCTGTTTAGCCTGAACTATTATTTTCTGACAAATACATCATAGGGTGGCGCAAAAAATGTACCCTCTTTGTCAGACTGACTTGAAATTTCTCACTAATCTCAAGGCTCTGCTCAATAGTACACACCTTTAGGGCAGGGGTCTTCAACATTTTTCAGGCCAAGTACCCCCAAACTTTTTTTTCTTCTTTTATAATACATTTTAGTATTTTCAGGTGATAATGCACTTCTTTCAATGTATAATTTACTATTGTATTTTATTCATCCTTCTGTGTTACAATGTAAATGTGACACGAAGTGCACTTTTTTCAAAGTAAGAACTTAGAAACCGTGCAGCACTTTAGCCAACTGGGCTTGTTTATAAATGTGCTGTTAAAAAGTTAAAGTACCACTGATAGTCACACACACACTAGGTGTGGTGAAATTAACCTCTGCATTTGACCCATCCCCTTGTTCACCCTCTGGGAGGTGAGGGGAGCAGTGAGCAGCAGCGGTGGCCGCGCCCGGGAATCATTTTGGTGATTTAACCCCCAATTCCAACCCTTGATGCTGAGTGCCAAGCAGGGGGGTAATATATATAGTCTTTGGTATGAACTCACGGCCGAGATTTGAACTCACGACCTACCGATCTCAGGGCGGACACTCTAACCACTAGGCCACTGAGAATGAATAAACTGAACTGAAACCACTTCAAGGATTTCGAAAATGTGGCCCGAGGACTATTTGTGGCCCACAGCTCGAGTTTTGTTGGCCCAAATTGTCGAAATAAAAATCAAACCAAAAAACAGTGAGCATGTAAGCAAAAAGACCTCTAATGTAATAAGAAATGGATGCAATTCTGATATCAATAATATAATAATACTATATAAACAGGGGTGTAGCACTAAATTGTCCCACCGTAAACCCAACATTGCCTTACCGTACACACAAACTTGGTATGATTACATGCACTAAAAACAGATTTCAGCTTTTTAAAAACTCACCTTAATTAGGTTTTTGACTTTTAAAAATTTGATTAGCATATCTACAATATGTATATGTACATATATATATATATATATATATATATATATATATATATATATATATATATATATATATATATAGTATGTATGTATATATACATCTGTATGTATATATTTATACATATATATACTGTATGTATGTATATACATATATTCTGTATGCATATATATATATATATATATATATGTATATATATACACATATATATCAATCAATCAATCAATGTTTATTTATATAGCCCTAAATCACATATATACTGTATGTATGTATATACATATATACTGTATGCATATATACACACACATATATATATATATATATATATATATATATATATATATATATATATATATATATATATATATATATATATATATATATATATATATATATATATATATATATATATATATATATAGTACATATATAAAAATATCAGCTTTCACACTGCACTGTCAATAAATTCATTATTCTGCCCTCGCTACACATTGACAGCATGTACAGCTGGACAGATAGTTAACAGCATGAAGAAGCAGAAGCTACGGTTTGTTGATGCTTGATGTTCCTTCTTTTAAATTATTTTTCTTCCTCAGTTTTATTTATGTTTACGCCTTCCTCTATTTAGATTTGTAAGACTGAATATACAAACATTACATAAATAAAATAGAAGGTTTGGTGTTAATACACACAGCAAACATGGCACACATGGCCTCTGCCGGTCAAATTCAGCGCTACATGCACTTAACCAGTTTTGATTGCCAGAGTTAAAAACAACACGGCCACGAATACAAAAGACATCACAAAGTCAGCACTTTCAATACATTCATACTTTGTTATCCAGTCGCTGTTAAAAGTCTGATTTTTGCGATTTATTTTGATCTATACATAAAAAAACATATATATATATTTTTTTTTAAATATATGGTTACTTTATATACAGTCGGCTTTTGGCCCCCGGCCAAAATTTTTCAGGCCAATACCTTTTTCAGTCAAAAGGTTTGGACACCCCTGGTCTAATGGTTATAAAACTTACATTATTTGTATTACAACTATGCTAGCATGTCTTCCAAAACATTTTGAGCACAAGCCATAGGGGGCGCCACCAATATATATATATTTTCCCACATGACTGCAGGTTATGTTTATGATCCAGTGGTACCTCAATTTAGTGTTTTGGGGTAAGAGCTAATCGTTATGCTTTAAGTTACAAGAAATCATTTGAGTTACAGGCATCCCCGCAATTTGTTGGCGTAGCAAATGTCACTGAACATCGTCAGGTTTGCCCAAAACATCGGGTCTTACTCACTATCATTAGCTTAAAGCTAGAAATTGACATACAGTAACATTGTTTCTCCATACATGGGAAGAAAAAGGGGATGATATTCAAGAAAGAAATAATCAAAAACATGGCTCAACATGTCGCCAATGTAGCAATTGGAGCGTATCACTGCTAGTCTGCACCACACTAAAGCAGAAGGAGTCTAACGCCAGCCAAGGATGTTAAAATATAATCTGAACTGTAAACATTTATCCATGAAAATATGGAGAAGCTGCTGATAGTGTGTTTGACTGAGAAGCAGCTGGACAGAGATACAGTAAATGTTTACAATCCAAAGTAAATGTTGTACATTAATACTACATTACTTCATAAAACTACTGTAGTCGTTAGTAGTACATTCTATTGTATATATTTTTTTATACAATATTTATCATAAAGGCATGTTAAATTGTGTTTTTTTTGTGGGGGCAATTAAATTGATTTCTATTAATTTCAAAGGGAGACGTTGATTTAAGATAGAAGTGTTAAGAGCTTTGTCACGGAACCAATTACCTGTAAGCTTGTAAATTGAAGTACTACTGTAATATTTGTTTGTTTGTGCAACAGGATTATAAAAACTACCGAAGCGGAGTCCTCAAAACGTCTGGAAGGCAACGCTTTCGGTGTGAATATGAGGTGTGAATACATTTTGGTTGGCATTGTTAATTAGAGATGTATCGCCATTTTCTTTGATTTCTCAATTAACAATGCATGGATGTTAATTTACAAATGTGACCAATATAGATAAAAGGGTCAGTACTTATGTTCTCCTGAGTGCTTTTCTAGTTTCCATACCGTGGCCAAACTTTTAGTTAAACAAAATATAAAAAACATTTGTATCGGACAATTTTGAGGAAACAGAGTATTTTTGCGCCTTTCCAAAGGAGCTTGGGGACATTTAGCACAATCTAAAGAATACTTGGCAACTATTTAGATTAAAATATTGGATACAATGCGCACTTTCAGAAAGAGTATGACACATTTTAGGATGTTCTTCCCATTTTGACAAAATAAAAACAATACCTCATTAAGTCTTGCCACTTTTTTGTGTCATTTCTGCATAAGATGTATTGATTCCTACAATAAAAAAACACTTTACCTAAAAGGGGGGTAAATATAGGAATAATGTTGGGTTTAAGTTTATATGCTATCTTTGTTCTTGTGCGCATTGTTTCATAATTCTACAAATACATTTTTTTTATTTTTGTTGTCTTCCCTGCAGCCTCCCAGAAGAGTTGCTGCTAATTCTACTGCAGTACATCGGTGGTCGTTCATCAGCAGCTTGCAGGTTAGACGCATTGCTCACCTTCTTGGCTCTTCGTCTTGCTCTTCCTGCTTCTCTTCATCCTCTGGCTGAGAATACTCTGGGCCTCGGCCGTATGCTGCAAGCGCACCATGAATCGCTCGATGTCATCGAAACAGTGGTTCAGAATCTCCTGTGTTTGATTCAAGGTGTGTGGGAGAAAAAAAAGTCATTTGCAGTTTTATGCTGATGATGTGTTCATACCGAGCTCAACATTGTTGTTTCAGTACATAGGATAGGATAGGACTTTATTGTCATTGCACAAGTACAACGAAACTATGTTTTCAGCACAAACCCGTTCAAGATTAGACAAACAGTGTACAGGGTTACAGAACAGGAACGCTTATGGGTCGCCAAAGGCGCCCCGTAAAAGATAAGAAAAAGGTAAAACGCTGGGGAAGAAGATGAGTAAAAAAATACAATCTAGACTGGGCTCCTAAGGGGGCCTAGTCTGGAGTGGGAAAAAACCTCAATGTGTCAAATCAACTTAAAGATAGCATCAAAATGCATAATTTTAACATGTTGCTAAAATCTTAAAAGGGCAAATGTTGGGATTAAATTTGACATTCTAGTGTACACCGCAGTGGCATTTATATATCGTTTTTTTTTTGTCATATAATATACCATAATGACTATATTGCTAAATATGAAGTATACACTAGAATATAGTTGTGATGTATACATGCAAACTAGCAGGTGGCACAAAAATACTTATAATAATAATGATCAATGAAATAAAATGATGACTGTTTCATTGATCATCATTATTATTCTAATTTTTTATTGATTTGTCCCTAAAATAAATACATACAAAATAATTATGATGATCATTGAAACAGTCATCAAACTTTTTTATTGATCATCAGTATTTATGTATGTACTGTAGTGTATATGTCCCTAACAAATTAATTAAAATAATAATGATGATGACCACTGAAATTGTCATGAACTGACAATTTATTTACATTTCGTTTTTTGTTTTTTTTAATTAATAGGGATTTCTTGTCATATTTTACTACCAAACATATTGACCCAGAATATAAGACAACCCTGAATATACTATTTTTTTTAAACATGTTTTCGGAAACATATTTTTAAGATGTAATCAAAAATAGATGTCTTTTTTATTAACCATGTTTGTAATATTAGTGAAAAAAATAATCATAGATTGCAACAAAAAATAATGTAATTATTCTTAACTGTTTGACAGTTTGATGAGTGTTTCAATGATCATCAATATTATTATTATTATTATTTAATTAATGTATTTGTTACAGACAGATAAATCATGTCTTTATCATTATGTTTCATTTATTTGTTAGGACAGATAAATACATACAAAAATGATAATGATGATCAATGAAACAATCTGTTTCATTTTTGTTGAAATCTATGACTTGTTTTTTCACTAATATCAAAAATATGACAGAAAAAAGACATTTGTCTTTGATTACATCTGGAAAAATATCCTTCCAAAAATATGTCTTGAAAAATAAAGGCTGTGATATATCCAGAGCTGTCTTATATATTGTAGTAAAATATGACAAAAACATCGCTTTCAAATGTAAACCTTTCTATGAAATATAAATAAATTGCTGCTATGTATACACTGTTTACAACACCAAAGAGGTATTTTGACTGAAAGTATTTAACAAATTACCTCATAAAAAAAATTACATTGGTGCAAAAGGCATATACTGCACAGTACATTCTAATTTAACTTTATTATTTTTTTTAAATTTCTATATATTTACTCCACACAAAATTTAATATTTCAATAATGCATTTCTTATTTGCTAAATATGTTTGATGAATATAGTTTATAGTAAATGTAATATCGGATAAAAAAAAAAAATTCAAAAAAGTTCAGTATTGAAAGCAACTGCAAATAAATTGCAAACAGTAGCTAAGCTTTTAAAGGCCTACTGAAATGAATTTTTTTTATTTAAACGGGGATAGCAGATCTATTCTATGTGTCATACTTGATCATTTCGCGATATTGCCATATTTTTGCTGAAAGGATTTAGTACAGAACAACGACGATAAAGATTGCAACTTTTGGTATCTGATAAAAAAAAGGCTTGCACCTACCGGAAGTAGCGTGACGTAGTCAGTTGAACATATACGCAAAGTTCCCTATTGTTTACAATGATGGCCGCATGAAGTGAGAGAGATTCGGACCGAGAAAGCGACAATTTCCCCATTAATTTGAGCGAGGATGAAAGATTTGTGGATGAGTAAAGTGCAAGTGAAGGACTAGTGGGGAGTTGAAGCTATTCAGATAGGGAAGATGCTGTGAGAGCCGGGGGTGACCTGATATTCAGCTGGGAATGACTACAACAGTAAATAAACACAAGACATATATATACTCTATTAGCCACAACACAACCAGGCTTATATTTAATATGCCACAAATTAATCCTGCATAAAAACACCTGCGTGTTTGTTATGCTAGCTCCTAGCTCCTCTGCTAGCTCCTAGCTCCATAGAACACGCCAATACAATTCAAACACCTGATCAACACACACAATCACTCAGCCCAAAAGACCGTTTACCTAACCCAAGGTTCATAAAGCTTATATATTTTTAAAAAGTTACGTACGTGACGCGCACATACGGTGAAGTTATCGAATGTTTAGCAGCCAAGGCTGCATACTCACGGTACCTGATATTCAGCTGGGAATGACTACAACAGTAAATAAACACAAGACATATATATACTCTATTAGCCACAACACAACCAGGCTTATATTTAATATGCCACAAATTAATCCTGCATAATAACACCTGCGTGTTTGTTATGCTAGCTCCTAGCTCCTCTGCTAGCTCCTAGCTCCATAGAACACGCCAATACAATTCAAACACCTGATCAACACACACAATCACTCAGCCCAAAAGACCGTTCACCTAACCCAAGGTTCATAAAGCTTATATATTTTTAAAAAGTTACGTACGTGACGCGCACGTAGGTACGGTACGTGTTATGCTAGCTCCTCTGCTAGCTCCTAGCTCCATAGAACACGCCAATACAATTCAAACACATGATCAACACACACAATCACTCAGCCCAAAAGACCGTTCACCTAACCCAAGGTTCATAAAGCTTATATATTTTAAAAAAGTTACGTACATACGCAAAAAAAAGCCAAAGCTGCATACTCACAGTAGCACGTCTGCGTCTTTGTCATCCAAATCAAAGTAATCCTGGTAAGAGTCTGTGTTGTCCCAGTTCTCTACAGGCGTCTGTGTATCCAAGTCAAATGTCCTCCTGGTTAGAGTCTCTGTTATCCGAGTTCTTCCATCTTGACTGCATCTTTCGGGAATGTAAACAAAGAAGCGCCGGCTGTGTACTGTTGTGGCTGACTACGTTCGAAAAATACGTCCATTTCGCACCGACAACTTTCTTCTTTGCTTGCTCAGCTTCCTTCTTCATAATGCAATGAACATGATTGAAACAGATTCACGAACACAGATGTCCAGAATACTGTGGAATTATGAAATGAAAACAGAGCTTTTTCGTATTGGCTTCAATGTGGAAGGCATACCCGTGTTCGCCGGGCTACGTCACGCGCATACGTCATCCTCAGAGGCGTTTCGAACCGGAAGTTTAGCGGCAAATTTAAAATGTCACTTTATAAGTTAACCCGGCCGTATTGGCATGTGTTATAATGTTAAGATTTCATCATTGATATATAAACTATCAGACTGCGTGGTCGGTAGTAGTGGGTTTCAGTAGGCCTTTAATTGGTCGCTACTCCCTACCCCAAACCCCGCCCCCCAACCCCGCCCACCTCAACCTCCTCATGCTCTCTCAGGGAGAGCATGTCCCAAATTCCAAGCTGCTGTTTTGAGGCACGTTAAAAAAAAAATAATAATAATGCACTTTGTGAAATTCAAAGTATAGTACTTCCCGTAGTTGTAGTGGGTATCAGGATTATCTCAGGGAGAGCGTGTCCCAAATTCCAAGCTGCTGTTTTGAGGCATGATAAAAAAAAATAATGCACTTTGTGACTTCAATAATAAATATGGCAGTGCCATGTTGGCATTTTTTTCCATAACTTGAGTTAATTTATTTTGGAAAACCCTGTTACATTGTTTAATGCATCCAGCGGGCCATCACAACAAAATTAGGCATAATAATGTGTTAATTCCACGACTGTATATATCGGTATCGGTTGATATCGGTATCGGTAATTAAGAGTTGGACAATATCGGAATATCAGATATCGGCAAAAAAGCCATTATCGGACATCTCTAATTCTTAATAATTAAATCAAGCTCTTACCACTTCTCTCTCTGCATTAAATTGGGACGGATGGTTTGCATCCACGTTGGCATCCTCCTCTGAGGACAATAGTATCATCTTTGTGTCAGCTACAACTAAAGAATGCATGAACTTGGTCCAATTATGGAGATGAATATACCATTTCCATAGTCAGCGCTTTTGGGGGGCTGGCTGGAGAGAAGTTGGTGTCCTCGGAGTGGCATGACTCGGACGCCTGAGGACTTTCGAGGCATCACAGGAGGAGGTGGTCGTGACATCTGGTTGGTCATAAATAGAGAAATGAAAAACAAATATTTTTGGGTGAAATTACACAATGAAAACTTTTTTTTTTCCCAACTCTTCAAGCAGCTCGCAGGAATGCAGAGTATTGAGTGTGCATGCTGGTGACAAAACCACCGACACCTGCCTGCATGGTATGTAGATGACACAATCCTCCCAAAAGTTGTGTACCAACCGGCCGCAGAAATGATTTCTTTACAGAATTCTAACAAAACCATAAAGTAAACATGTCTAAGCCTGCCATGCAATAATAAACCATATATCTTCCAATGGCGAACACTTTGATTGACACCTGACACAGTCCACACGTCATGCGCGCACACACACACACACACACACACACACACACACACACACACACACACACACACACACACACACACACGTACACGCCTATTTACACAGAATTACCACATGTAGTCCTGATGCATCACTGTACCTTTTGGTGTGGTCTGAGTGTTTAAGTCCAAGCCACAGAAGTGTGTGTGCTCACTGAGCTGAGGTGTTTACACAAGCATGTTCCACCTCCTCCAGATATGCAAGAACGAGAAAAACTAGTCGGACTTTAGCGAATAATCTCAGCCGCTTTCATTCTCCTCAGACTATAGTACCTGATGCGTATACTTCCGTTCTGTCCCTCCCTCTTCTTCTCCACCGTCTGAATCTGACAGTCACTCCAAGTGGCTCATGGGAAGTACACTTGCTTGAAATGCAATGCAATCCAATACAAGCGCCGTATCTAACATTTAAATATTTCAGTCGATCCATTTTTTTTATATTGCCTGTCCGTTTTAAAGTCACAGGGGAGTTAGTTAACTTTATGTTGTATACACGTGGTAGACTAAAAAACTATCAGGTTTGCCTCTAAAGTTAACAAAAAAAAATCTTTATTTTAGTCAAGCTGCTGTGCCTCCATTGAAGTCCTGTGGTGCCCCCTAGAGCGGACAACTAGGCCACCATTTCTAGTCCCCTCCCCTCCCACCCTTTCGCTTTAGTTTTATTTTTCAATTTGTCGCACTTTTATTATTATTATTTTTATTCTGCAAATTGTTACTTTTTATTCGACTCCTTTTACCGTATTGCATTTGCACTATCTTGTTCAGCACATTCATTGTTTATGTTCTTTGTTTGTTTGTTTTTTTGTTTTTTTTTGTTTTTTGCTGTATGCTTTTTTAACCTGTAAAGCACTTTGGTTCAATTTAAAAGTTGTTGAAAACGTGCTATATAAATAAAGTTGACTTGACTTGACTTGACTTGACAAAGTTAGAATGAGGTCGCACAGTGAGCCTCCCCTCAACTGATTATCAAAACTAAAAATTATCTTTTTTTTTCTTTAGTTATTAGACTAGCAGGTTTGTTTGTCTTTTCTTTATTTTTCTAATGCTGCTGTAGTGGCCATTTGTGTTATTTATATTTATGTAGTCCTGCATATATTAGGTTAAATGTATTATTAGTTTTTTGATGAATACTTGGGCCTACTGTGCGACTACACTTTGGTGTTGGTCATTATGGTTTTGGTAGCCATTTTTGTGTTATTATGGGCCTGTTGCAATGCCAGCGCCCATTCACATGCTGCAAGCAGCAGTAAATGGGCGCTGGCAATGCAAGCAGCCCATATTATTATTGCTTATACTTCAAACTTTAGTATTCTTGTTCCGCACGTTTCTCTTACACTTAATACGAGACGAACCGGCCAACGAACCCCCCACATATGTTATACCGTCGGAAAGGGGCTGTTCGCGCCGATGGCGGTACTTTAAATTGGGAGCATTTTGTGTTACCGTGGAAACGCTATTCACGAATATACGCACCTTTTAAAATGGCGGGTATTTCCAGCAGAACGCTCCAAAAAGGCAAGATTACCTCCTTTTGTAGCTCAGCCATACTTTCACGTACCACTCTATGTTACACTTGTTAACTGCTAGCATGTTACCATTAGCCTGCTAAATTTTTTAGCTACTTTTGCTACTGTTTAGCCCAGAGTCGTATAACTTGGTAACTGTTAGCATGCAAACGATAGCATGCTAGCAAGCTAATTTAGGCTTGCTAACTTTTTCATCTATTTTTACACTTTTTTTTCTATTTCCGGAGCCATACACCTTTTGAGTCGTATAACTTGGTATATGAAACATGCTGACTGTTATCACGCTATCGTTAGCACACATGCTAAGTGTTAGCATTTTTATGCTACTGCTTTAGGCTATCTCTGTGGCTCTTTTTGTACAGTTACACCTAAAACTCACGGATTCAGACACTCTGTACCATCTAATAAGTATCATGGTTTCCGGCGACCCCCGGCCAGAGGTCCAGCGCACAGATAGCAGGCCTATCAAAATTTCTGCGGGAATTTTGTTTATATATATATATATATATATATATATATATATATATATATATATATATATATATATATATATATATATATATATATATATATATATATATATATATATATATATATGTATGTGTGGGAAAAAATCACAAGACTATTTCATCTCATGAGGGGTTTCCTCAACCCTCTCCTGAGGATTGAGGAAACCCCTCATGAAACAGGCCTGTAGAGATGAAATAGTCTTGTGATTTTTTCTCCCACATACATATTACGCTCTACCACGGTATCGAGCACTATTTTTTTTTGGATAATCTAGTTAAGACATATATATATATATATATATATATATATATATATATATATATATATATATATATATATATATATATATATATATATATATGGTCCGTGGATCGATTGGTACCGGGCCGCACAACAAATTAATAAAAAAATAAAGCAATACTTTTTAAAAAAAATTAAATCCACATAAAAAACACAAGTTACACTTACAATTAGTGCACCAACCCAAAAAACCTCCCTCCCTCATTTACACTCATTCACACTCATTCGCACAAAATGGTTGTTTCTTTCTGTTGTTAATATTTCTGGTTCCTACATTATATATCAATATAGAGCCATATAGTCTGCAGGGATACAGTCCGTAAGCACACACGATTGTATTTTTTTATGACAAAAAATACCATACCCCCCCCAATTTTCAAGCGTTGACCGGTCCGCAGTTACAAAAAGGTTGGGGACCACTGATTTACAGCACCTGTGACGAAAGCATATAGGGGCGCACAGGTGAAACTGATTGGACAAATGTCGGGTTGAGAGACTGGCGGTGAAAAAATTTTTTGACCACTTCTTACGCAACACTTGAGCCTTAGTTTTGTTTATGGCTTTGTATGTAGTTAAACTAGTTTTTGTTCACCTTCGATGGACTGTTGCAAAGAAGACCTTTTTTAAAAAATAAAGCTATTTTTTGAGAGACTTAAGTTCTTTTTTTTTTCCATTTATTAATTATTTATTTTAGGCAATGACATAAAAAAAATTATAAAAAAAAAAAAAAAAGTACAAAGTTGACAACACATAATAATATAAATTAATATAGTGCAAAAGGTAATGTATAGTATGTGATGCATGATTGTCCAGTTGTAGTCGGAAGTGCGTATGAAAGTGCACCACCTGTCCTGGCTCAGACCACGGTCTACTTTAGAACCTGGAAAGCTTGGAAAGGCCGATACAGCTGCAGTACTTTCCTTTAAGTTATTTGGTGCCTGCCAAAGGAAGCCCAAATCCCACAAGGGAAAACCCTGACTTACAATAGGCAGGGGATTCATATGGCCCCATTCATCACGGTTTACCTGACACATGAAACATGACTAATTGAGAGGGTGCCTTATCCACTTTAGCCACCAAATAACAGGTATGTTTTGAATGTCTTAAAATGTGTTTGGTGGCAAATTTTAACTTTGACCATGACCATCAGTTGCTTTGTAGAGTGGCACTTTCCATAATTTTCAGCAGACCGCATTGCAAAATGATTAATCCCCCCACCTTTTCATCACGCAAGATTCACCCAGGAATGGGGCCATATGGATGCCTTCCCTACTGTATATCATTTGTTGCACGTGTGTGATTAAAATGTTGGAGGTAAAGAAATTGTTAGAAATTGGGTAAAATGTCACTGAGATGTTGAAAGTAGTAATTGTGACCAAAGCTGGAGAACAGTGGCACCAGCTGGGCCTCACATGTTAACATAAAAATAGTATCTACTGTAATATGTTTACTGATGCACAAGTATGGATAAACTCCTTAGAGGACCCATAGCGTCCAGATAACCAAAATTTCCCTAACATGTTCTGTTTTTTTTTTTGCTTTTGAAAATGAATTTGTCGGTCATTTCCCATAATATCAATTAGTTTTAACTAACTGTACTTGGAACGTCCCCTTTCCATCGCCAGACTCGATATGTCGCCCCCTCTTGGTGTGACGATGTCTACAACAGGGGCTCTTAACCTTTTCGACCTCGGGGCCCAACTTTTCCACTACAGAGGGGCCTGGGCCAACACAATTATTAAAACGGAATTAGTAATCTTACTCTTGATTAAAATCGCATTCAATAATTATATCTAACTTACTTGCAGTGAAACACGATAAACCTTGTCAAATGATATTAAAACCATGTGTTAATCACAAATATTCTCACCAAGGCTTAGAACAGGCTGATTACAAACATAAATACTATTCAACTATATTGCAAAAAAGTAACTCATATAAACTGATGAAAAATACATTTACATAAAATTACTCAGTGCTAAAATAAATAAATGCAACTGCTGTTGTTTTGACGTTAGTTTTCTGACGAAATCAACCAAAATAAAACATCTACATATAGTTCTTAACAGCTCATAAACTTACAATAAAACATGCATTTATTTTTTCAAAGTATAATTTTGCAGCCGTATTTGACACACTCTTGCTACATTCTTGCAGTGTTTAGTGACCAGCAGGCACTCGAACACGCACCGTACGGCGTGATAAACGTTGAAAAAAATACACAGAACAACAACAAATAATTAATTATTGCCTTTGAGCTTTGGACCGGCAATCACAGAAAATGTTTTACTTTTGTGGGAAGTATGTCAACTGTAGTGTCTGCCTCCAATGTATTTGTAATCACTGTCTGTGTCACTCATTATATATTATTCCAAATCATCTTTCTTTTTTGTAACATGCTAAGTCAATAAGCGCCCTTTTGTACTTATTACCCAATATTTCTGCACAATAACGCACATATGGTAACACTGGCGAGCAAAATAGAGTGACTTTGGTCAAGAACATACACAGTACAGGCCAAAAGTTAGGATACACCTTCTCATTCAATTGGTTTTCTTTATTTTCATGACTATTTACATTGTAGATTGTCACTGAAGGCATCAAAACTATGAATGAACACATGTGGAGTTATGTACTTAACAAAAAAAGGTGAAATAACTGAAAACATGTTTTGTATTCTAGTTTCTTCAAAATAGCCACCCTTCGCTCTGATTACTGCTTTGCACACTCTTGGCATTCTCTTGATGAGCTTAAAGATGGAGTCACCCAAAAGGGTTTTCACTTCACAGGTTTCATAGTTTTGATGCTTTCAGTGACAATGTAAATAGTCATGAAAATAAAGAAAATGCATTGAAATGAGGTGTGTCCAAACTTTTGGCTTGTACTGCATATATATATATATATATATATATATATATACTGTATATATATATATATATATATATATATATATATATATATATATATATATATATATATATATATATATATATATATATATATATATACATTTATGAGATTTCCAGTTAATTTTATCGTCTATTATTACACCCAAAATGTGGTTTCTTTTACTATTTCAATGTCCGTCTATTAGTATTTGTGTGTGACTTTCTCTTCTGCTGTTACCAAATTGCATTATTTTAATTTTACTGAGATTTAAAGATAGTCTGTATTAGTTGTATATTTGTATTAGCTTCTGTGTGTACTGTCCTGAACAAAACGCAGACGTTGTGTTGTGTGTTTACGTTGCACAAGTCGCTGTAATCGGTGGCTCTCCAGTGTTGATGTCGAACCTTCATTTCCCATACTTGTCTTCTTTCCGGATTGTGGGGAAAGCTTTCCACAATTCTTGCGGGTGCCCCATGCTGCACAACAGGGCATTTTTAGGCTTCGAAAAACTAAAGAGGAAGTGGCGCACAGACATGGCATCAGCTCAAAGTTATAGCAGTCATTGCTTCCTATAGTCGCGTGAGAGCCTTTTGACCAATCATTGAGGAGCTCGCCTGAAACCGTGTTGGTCATATTCTCTTTATACATGACTCTGAACAATGAACGGCTTTAGGTTTTTTTAATTTTATTTTGCATATTGTTTACAATCCCTATGAGGACATGTGTTTTTTGGGGGGGTTTTTTGCATTCTAACTCGTAATCATTGGCTCGTTCTAGTAGTGCAGCTAACGGGAGCAATCCATTCTGCCTCTACATCACTCTAAAAATGCATCCAAGAACCGCCAACAATACTTCATATTATGTTCCATAACCAGTGCCACTCACACTGGTGTATGAATGTGAATTAATGTTTGGTGGTGGTCGGATGGGCCGTAGGCGTTATTTTGGTAGCCACGCTTCCATCAGTCTGTCCCGGGGCAGCTGTGGCTACAAATGTAGCTTACCACCATCAAGGTGAGAATGTGGTGTGAGCGAATGGTGGGTTCTCACTTATTTTGATTGCCTAGAAAAGTGCTGTATGAATCTTATCCATAATTATCATTAGGAGCAAACACTAAGGAACTGTTTTTCTAGCGTAGTAACACATCGCCATGCAATGGCATGGTACGACATTAGCTGTAAGCCAGCTTCTGCGTCTGCAGCTAAATGGTTTTTGAGTTTGTAATGCACAACACAATGGGATAGAACACAAATCTGTACTGACTGAAAAACATAAACAATCAGATTACAGTATCTGTAAAGTATTAGCCCACATTTCATGTTTTGTCTGTACACAGCTAGCTTGACAGTGTATGTACTGTAGTTGTAATAACACACATGACGTGCTGCGTGTATCATGATTAATATTATAGTGACTTACTTGATGGACATTTGTCCGTTTAGTCCAGCTGGCCGGGGACATGTTTTTCCAGTTGATTTTGGGTAAGCCATTTCTGTCGACATAGCTTGTTTTCAAGCGCCACACTTGCAGTGTCAAGTCACGCCGACCTCATTCTCTTGGCTTCCATCTGCTCCGAAGTTTAAATCACCCTCTCTTTGTGCTGGCTTGTATCAGCAGCATTTCCGTATACCGTATTTTCCGGATTATAATTCGCTCCGGAGTATAAATTGCACCGGCCGAAAATGCATAATAAAGAAGGAAAAAAACAAATATAAGTCGCACTGGAGTATAAGTTGCATTTTTTGGGGAAATTTATTTGATAAAACCCAACACCAAGAATAGACATTTGAAAAGCAATTTAAAATAAATAAAGAATAGTGAACAACAGCTGCATATTTCACTACTTCCAGCTTGTAACCTGCAGTATATGATTTCCTTTTCGGTGCCATTTTTGTTCAGCCCTTCTCAGTTTTTATAAGTTACCGCCAATGTTGAAATGAAACATTTTTTATAGGTACGGAAGTAGTAGCAGGTAGCATCTTTTTTTTCACAATGCACTTCTGCCATGACCCGCCCCCGCCAAATTTTTATTGGTTGACGTGTGTGTGTGACGATTGCTGATATACGCCTAGTCTCTTACGTGAATGAGATAAATAATATTATTTTATATTTTACGGTAATGTGTTAATCATTTCACACATAAGTCGCTCCAGAGTATAAGTCACACCCCCAGCCAAACTATGAAAAAAACTGCGATTTATAATCCGAAAAATACGGTATTCGGGTTCAAAAAGGTTGTGAATCCTCATTTGTCCAAAAAAAAAGCATCTTCCTCGTCCGTTACCAAGTCTGTTTCCGGAAGGAGGAACACACATGTGTTGCCGGAAGTCAGAAGTGTACTGTTATAGGAACGGAAATAAATGCGCTGAAGATATAAATTCCGGTAATGCTTAAAATGACCAAAATACGGTAAATATTGAACATATCACATATGGTTATGAAGGTGTCTGTTACTACATTATATATACTTAGTGTGTATATACAACGTTGATGGAGGGTTTTGCATTTTTTTAGAGGGCTTTGAAGGCTACAATGGTGCCAGCCATTAAGCCGCATCTTGCAAGCAGTTAAAAAAAACACGTGTTTTTTCCTGTCTCTCATAAAGATTGTGAATGATAGAAACATTTTTTTTAAAAAGTGCAGTTCCCCTTTAAGAAACACTGATCTACAGAGCTGGATCTCATTTCCCCACATGGACAGTGTGGATAAAGGCATGTAGAGCAATTATTTTAATCACTTCATCGCACGTTTTTGTCGCCCTGGTCCATGATTACTTCAAAACTAATACAGTTAAAACATTGTGAGCGAAAATTAAATATTTAAGAATTGCCATTTCGGGACTTCCCTGCTCTTCCATAGACACCATATCCTGTGTTTCCTCGTGCTCTTTCAGCATTTCATCAAATATCTTGAGGAAAACATCAGTAGAAGAGGACACAAAATACAAAACCCAAAACCAGCGAAGTTGGCACATTGTGTAATTCCAAAATAAAAACAGAATACAATGATTTGCAAATATGTTTCAACTTATATTCAATTGAATAGACTGCTAAGACAAGATATTGAATGTTTGAACTGAGAAACTGAATTTTTTTTTTGGCAAATAATCATTAAAGGCCTACTGAAATGCGATTTTCTTATTTAAACGGGCAGATGCATTCTATGTGTCATACTTGATCATTTCGCGATATTACCATATTTTTGCTGAAAGGATTTAGTAGAGAAAATCGACGATAAAGTTCACAACTTTTCGTCGCTGATAAAAAAGCCTTGCCTGTACCGGAAGTAGCAGACGATATGCGAGTGACGTCACCGGTTGTGGAACTCCTCACATCTGCACATTGTTTACAATCATGGCCACCAGCAGCGATAGCGATTCGGACAGAGAAAGCGACGATTTCCCCATTCATTTGAGCGAGGATGAAAGATTTGTGGATGAGGAAAGTGAGAGTGAAGGACTAGAGGGCAGTGGAAGCGATTCAGATAGGGAAGATGCTGTGAGAGGCGGGTGGGACGTGATATTCAGCTGGGAATGACTAAAACAGTAAATAAACGCAAGACATATATATACTCTATTAGCCACAACACAACCAGGCTTATATTTAATATGCCACAAATTAATCCGCATAACAAACACCTCCCCCCTCCCGTCCATATAACCCGCCAATACAAATCAAACACCCGCACAACACACTCAATCCCACAGCCCAAAGTACCGTTACCTCCCCAAAGTTCATACAGCACATATATTTCCCCAAGGTCCCCAACGTTACGTACGTGACATGCGCATAGCGGCACACACGTACGGGCAAGCGATCAAATGTTTGGATGCCGCAGCTGCGTACTGCGTTACACATACAAATTAAACAAAATGCTTCTGGCAACATTCTGGTTGCGTACTCATGGTACCGCGTCTGCGTATCCAACTCAAAGTCCTCCTGGTAAGAGTCTCTGCTGTACCAGTTCTCCACAGGCCAATGGTATAGCTTGACTGTCCTCTTTCGGGAATGTAAACAATGAAACACCGGCTACATGTTTGTGTTGCTGCAGCCGGCCGAAATACACCGCTTCCCACCTACAGCTTTCTTCTTTGCTGTCTCCATTGTTCATTGAACAAATTGGAAAAGATTCACCAACACAGATGTCCAGAATACTGTGGAATTTTGCGATGAAAACAGACGACTTAATAGCTGGCCACATTGGTGTCCCAAAATGTTCTCTACAATCCGTGACGTCACGCGCAGACGTCATCATACCGAGAACGTTTTCAGCAGGATATTTCGTGCAAAATTTAAAATTGCACTTTATAAGTTAACCCGACCGTATTGGCATGTGTTGCAATGTTAAGATTTCATCATTGATATATAAACTATCAGACTGCGTGGTCGGTAGTAGTGGGTTTCAGTAGGCCTTTAACTTAGAATTTAATGTCAAAAAAGTTGGCAGAGGGGCATTTTTACCACTCTGTTACATGGCCTTTCCTTTTAACATTAATTAACATTCCTTTAACATTTTCAATGGGAGACATGTCTGGACTACAGGCAGGCCAGTCTAGTACCCGCACTCTATGAAGCCACGCTGTTGTAACACGTGGCTTGGCATTGTCTTGCTGAAATAAGCAGGGGCGTCCATGATAACGTTGCTTGGATGGCAACATATGTTGCTCCAAAACCTGTATGTACATTTCAGCATTAATGGTGCCTTCACACAAATTGCTCACACATTTGTTCACAAAGTGGTGACCCTCGCCCCATTCTTGTTTGTAAATGACTGAGCATTTCCTGGAAGCTGCTTTTATACCCAATCATGTCACCCACCTGTTCCCAATTAGCCTGTTCACTTGTGGGATTTTCCAAATAAGTGTTTGATGAGCGTTCCTCAAGTTTCTCAGTCTTTTTTGCCACTTGTGCCGGCTTTTTTGAAACATGTTGCAGGCATCAAATTCCAAATGAGCTAATATTTGCAAAAAATAACAAAGTTGGCCAGTTCGAACATTAAGTATCTTGTCTTTGCAGTCTATTCAAAAGAATATAGGTTGAAAAGGATTTGCAAATCATTGTATTCTGTTTTTATTTACCATTTACACAATGTTCCAACTTCACTGGTTTTGGGGTTTGTAGAATACTAGCAGCTTACCTTCTTTTTTTTCTTGTTTTTGAACTCCGAGTCTGCTCTTTTTCTCTCGGTTTTCCCGCAGCTTCTGATTCAGTCTTTCTCCCCTCGAGGGTCCTCCTGATTTTTGGGATCGGCTTGAGTATTTTACATTTTTTTCCCATCCAAAACCCTTTGAAATCACAATCGTTAAAATGATCCTTGCAAATTACACTCCTCTCATTTGATCCGTCCCATTTTGCGCAAGTCCATTTGACATAGATTCCTCATTTTCCCACCATTTGTAAATATATGCAGGCTGACCCGTGTTTTCAGTTGTATGGCTACAACCTGCAACAATCCAGGCAGACGTATTTGCTAATTCTCGCCCACATTTTGGAGCTAAAAGTGGGGTGGGTGAAAACAAGCCTAATACAAACTTAAAATCACTACTATGTCTATTTTGGTGGGGATTTCACCTGTAGACATAATGTTTCAGTCCAGAACTATGAAATGATTGCCAATGTCAGCATTAGAGGGACCTTTTATCCTTCAAGCCTACCCCAATGTTTATTGATATCTCTCATGCACAGTAAACATAAGGCATAGCTTTATAACACCTCTGTCGGAGAATACTTCTTTATGATGGTGTTTTAGGCTTTGAACTTTCTTTAGATGTCTGTCGCTTACATAAGGACAAAGCACATGATTCCCACTGTGTGAAGGTGACTTTGACAACATGATGTCTACATTTATAACACGCCTAGCATTCATGACCTGTTCGCTTGACAGACTTTTCAGCAAGCATGTCCCTGAGGTATTTAGAGCACCACTAACCGATTTAAGTTGATTTAGAGCGGGATAAGCGGTAGGGATGGATATGTGATACGGTATTTTAAAAATGTGCAAAAAAAATGCTGCTAATGGCTGTCGTACAGTCACTACTTCAGTGTGTACTTGTCTCTTATGTTTTGTGGTTGTTGTGTAATATACATAATTAGCTGCACAGACAGAACAATGATGGCTAACTATCTACAAATTGCATGGAATTTTTCATTAATGTCTCACTGCAGGCAACATGTTCCTGTATAATTAGAGTAGATGATAAAGTTAAGCACTATAGCAATGGCCCCGTTTACTTTGCACACCAAATCGGATTGTTTTGCCCACAAGTGACACAGATCGTATATTTTTTGCCAGTCTAAAAGCTCCAAAGTGCTTAAAATCTGATCTTTTGGAATCAGATTTAGGCCACATAAGAAGGTAGTCCGAATCCGATTGTAGTCTGATTTTTTCAAATGTGACTTTTAGTCTAAATGGAAACGCAACCTGAATGCGACATTTTTGTCATTTTTGGGCGAGCTATATAATTTGTGTGTGCAGCGAAAGACGTGGAAGTGGATACGTCATTACAACTACGGTTTTGGTGAGCAAAGTATTTTTTCGCCAGCCAAATTTTCCCTACATCAGTAGTCAATAGTGCAGGAATAATAGTCTTTATATATATATATATATATATATTTGTGTTTATATTTATATATATATATATATATATATATATATATATATATATATATATATATATATATATATATATATATATATATATATATATATATATATATATATATATATATATATATATATATATTTGTGTTTATATTTATGTATATATATATATATATATATATATATATATATATATATATATATATATATATATATATATATATATATGTATGTGTGTGTGTGTGTGTGTATATATATGTGGGTGTATATATGTGTGTGTGTGTGTGTGTGTATATATATATGTATATATATATGTGTGTGTGTGTGTATATGTATATTTATATATATATATGTGTGTGTGTGTATATGTATATATATATACATATATATATGTGTGTGTGTGTATATATATATATATATATATGTGTGTGTGTGTATATGTATATATATATATATATACATATATGTATAAATATATATGTCGGCAGTATGTATGTATGTATATGAATATGTATACGTGTATATCTGTATATATGTATGTATATATCAATCAGAATGTGCAATAATGTAATGTTACTTACTGTGCCTTGTATATACATTTTTACCGTGTGACTTGTTGAAGGGTTGACTAGCAAAGTAAGATTTTCATTGTACGGCAAACTGTCTGTTTAACTGTGCATATGACAATAAACAATCTTGAATCTTGAATCTTGAATATATGTGTATATATACATGTATTTATATATACATGTATATATTTCGAATAAATAACGATTGTTGAAGGACTAGAAATAACGTGTACGCTGTAGCGTATTTGCTTACATGTTAGGTAGATTGTTTACGTAAGTCAGATGAAATATAAAGCTAACGTAGATCCATGCTGATGTTTCCTCTACATCCATCCATCCATTTTCTACCGCTTGTCCCTTTACTTAACAGTCATAAAAAGATTAGAATCTTCCCAAATATATTACACTATATATATCCATTCATATAAATCATATTACAGTAATGTATTTTCACATAAAAAAAAATATTGTAAGGTAGTAGTGGGAACTTCCTTGTTCATTTACGGAATCCGGTAAACTGCCTTTATTTTTACTTTATCGAACTGCGCATGCAAGTGACGTCATTGGGGACAAATTGGTGCCACTGTGGGGCCTGCGCACGTTTACACTGGAATCTGATAAAAATCACATTTTACTTGCAGTGTAAACAGTCAGCTGTTAGTTTCTCTTTAGCTAATAAGCTAACCTATCATGATGTTGCCTGGACCACCTATACGCAGATTAATCCAACTTTTTTTATTGGCATTTTCAAATACAGAAAAAAGTACAAGTCGAAACAGTACAATTTTAAAGTCAGAAAATTCTTCACACCCTTTCCCTTAAAACCCAAATCCCCCACCCACCCTCCCACCCCACTCAGGTCACACCAACAAGGGACATATGGCACAATCATGTAACAAGTAAGACGACAAAGACAGACATTCTCACACACACACACACACATACGAGGCCAGAGACAGACAAACAGGCTGAAAGGAGAGAAAGGGAAAAAATTTAATAAAAATAAAATAATAATAATAAATAAAAGGGAGATTATTCCTCATCTGCGTCTGGGGATAAATCGAGAGAGTTGACATACAGCAAGAAAGGACTCCATGAGCTTTCAAACACTTGAGCCGAGCCTTTTAGCGAAAACCTAAGTTTTTCCAGTTTTAGATTGTAGAGAACCTCTCTAATCCAACGGCCGTGTGATGGGGGGCGAGCCAGCTTCCAATTAAACAAGATCAATCGCCTGGCCAGCAAGGTCGTAAAAGCAACAGCGCGTTTTAGTGATGCCGGGCACATGTTATCGGGGCATACGCCAAAAATGGCTGATAATGGGTTGGGGGGAAAGTTTTGACCGTATGCTTTTCCGATCGAGTCAAAAATATCTTCCCAAAAGGAACATAGTTTAGAGCAGGACCAGAACATATGGACATGATCGGCCGGAGATTGTTTGCATCTATTGCAGGTATTGCTAACAGTGGGGTAGATTTTGGATAGTTTTGAGTTAGTGTAATGAATTTTATGGATTACTTTGCATTGGATGAGACTATGGCGGGCACATATTGAGGAGGAGTGAACCAGTTTCAGGGCAGAGTCCCAGTGTTGATCGGATATGTTGGTATTAAGATCGCTCTCCCACGAGGCTCTTATCACTGATAGAGAGTTTGGAGCATCTGAACTTAAAGAGGTATATAACACAGAGATACATTTTTTATGATTAGGGCTCAAAGATAACAATGTATCTATAAGAGTTTCCGGAGGACGATTCGGAAAGTGTGAGAACTTTACGAAGTCCCTCGCCTGAAAAAAACGAAAAAGGTGGGAGTTCGACAAATCGTATTTGGAAGAGAGTTCAGTGAAGGATGAGAACACTCCGTCTGCATAGAGGTCTTTCACAGTGGTGATACCATGATCATGCCAAGTCATGAATGCGGGGTCAGTACGGGAAGGTTTAAATAATTGTTTTTTAAGTAGCGGGGTCAATATAGATGGGCCCTGAAAACCCAAGTGTTTACGTAGCTGGTTCCATATTTTAATGGAGATCGATACAATGGTGTTTGCGCCTTCAAATTTAAATGGGAAAGGGAGTGATGAGCATAAGCAAGAATGCAGTGAGGAGTGTGGGATCGCCACCTATACGCAGATTATGCCCCGTTTTGCGTGAGTAGGCGAATGTTAAATAAAAAATATTGTATGTCTAAAGACGCTTTTTATGATATTTTTTACCACAAATGTATTCTTAGCTCCATCACTGATATAAATGTAATGGCAAAGTTCCCGAGATATTTCAATTGTTCCCAGTAGCGCGTAGTATTAGTTACTGCTGGGCTGGTAAACTGTTGTAACGGGATCGACTTCCGGCTGGGGCTATGTCAGAGGGATATGCAAATTTATGTTTTAGTTACGTTAAATTTGTTATTTTGCACCAAAGAAAGTATTATATATTGTGGTTTTACCACATTGCAGATTTTTTAAGCTTAATTTACTAAATTTGTACCCTCAATCAAGTATTTTCCAGCTTAAAAATGGCAAACAATAGTATTGGTCATTAGATGAGACTAAACCAATCAGATCACGCTGTTCAGTATTGTGGCCACTGATTGGCTCAGCCTCAGGCAGCGTTACTATATTGGATTAAAAAAGTACAAAGGTGACTAAAGGATCTTCTTTCATATCTAGAGGGCTCTTACAATGTTGAAAAATGTATTTAGAAGGTAGTAAACCGTTTTTTAATGCTCTAACTAAAAAAATATTAATGATTTCTACTTTGCGGTAATTATTCTATCGCGGTTATGTCCGGAACCAATTAACAGCAATAAACAAGGGATTACTATATTGTTTGGTTGCAATCACTTGACCTAGAGTCACTTCCGCGTTTCAGGCGATGGTAGAGATTCCCATTAGGCTACTGTTTATTTACCTGCATACGTGCAGATTTGGGCTTATTTTGAAAGGTTTAGAGGCAAATATAAAAGCGATCATGAAAATATATTTAAATTGGGATGGAGTAGATTCATACACTCTTAAGAAAAATAATTTTTAAAAGATTTAAACCATTCATCATCACCAAGACATTATTGCTTACCTCGACCTCACTTCCTTTGACACTTAAGATTGGATGCACATCAATCAATCAATCAATCAAAGTTTACTTATCTAGCCCTAAATCACGAGTGTCTCAAAGGGCTGCACAAGCCTCAACGACATCCTCGGTTCAGATCCCACATCAGGGCAAGAAAAAACTCAACCCAGTGGGATGACAATGAGAAACCTTGAAACCACATCATGTCTTTACATCTGAGGGGTCTACAAATTAAGCATTAATTTGTAAAAGAGAATATTGGACTTATTCGTGCATTGCTAAGTAATGTATTTGATTGACTTAATGAGTGCTGTGCTGCTGTGATCGGGACGCTAATGAGAAAAATAATATGTTTGTTTGCAGTTGATTTCCTGCTACAAATATTAGTCTCATATACAATTCATGTCTGCCGTTTTCTATGCTGTGAAGTTAATATTTTGTCTCATTATTTAGCTATAGATGTCCCTGATTTTCAGCAATGTTTGCTAGCGATATCAAGATTCAGTATATGCTGTTGAGCCTACGAGAGATTTAGTCATTTAGTTAATTAATACTATTAAGGATATTTTCTTGATGCTAACAAATATCACCAAAGACGCTATAATGTGGTCATCTGTGTCGAATAAAGCTCTTGGCTTTCCTGCACAACAACAACTAAGCTTTTAGTTTCTGTTATGAACATCGACAATGAAAATACGGTGGATTGGACCAACAATCACAATATTTATTACTCGGACTTAACATGATGTTGGTTTATTTGCACAAGCAGGTCTTCCTAGTTATATTTAGGCATAGCAACCACGAAAGAACACAAACTAATGCGATCTATTGTCCTTTCTTTACATTTAGTTCTGCTCTCAAACACTACTAATATGTAGTCTCAAACAAATCAAATGTTCATAAAAACATTTTACAAAGTGATATTTTTGAGAGCCATTTCCTTCGACGCACTTTAATTTTTTCCCTGACTTTATTACCTTTATGAAGCACTTCTCTCGGGACTCTATGAAAGCTCTTTCCTATCCCTCTATTTGAACGACTGGAACACCCAAGAACAGAACATCAAAACGGTATTTTTGCCCAAAATCAACACCAGGTGTGTCAAATATACGGCCCGCGAACAGGTTTTATCCGGCCCGCGTGATGGGTTTGCCAAGTATAAATATGAGCTGTTTTTTTTGGGGGGGGGGACGAAAGAAACTGCTGTTCTAAATGTGTCCACGGGATGTCACAATAGCAGTTCTGTTAGGCAAGCAAATGGTTTATACCGGGGCCAAGCAAGAGTTACCATACTTGCCAACCCTCCCAATTTTCCCGGGAGACTCCCGAATTTCAGTGCCCCTCCCGAAAATCTCCCGTGGCAACCATTCTCCCGAATTTCTCCCGATTTCCACCCGGACAACAATATTGGGGGCGTGCCTTAAAAGCACTGCCTTTAGCGTCCTCTACAACCAGTCATTACGTCCGCTTTTCCTCCATACACGGCCCAGACACATGATGTATGCGGCTTTTACACACACACACACACACACGCGCGAATGAATGCATGCATACTTGGTCAACAGCCATACAGGTCACACTGAGGGTAGCTGTATAAACAACTTTAACACTGTTACAAATATGCGCCACACTGTGAACCCACACCAAACAAGAATGACAAACACATTCCGTGAGAACATCCGCACTGTAACACAACATAAACACAACAGAACAAATACCCAGAAACCCTTGCAGCACTAACTCTTCTGGGACGCTACAATATACACCCCTCGCTACCACCAAACACCGCCCACCTCCACCCCGCCCTCGCATCTCCCGAATTTGGAGGTCTCAAGGTTGGCAAGTATGAGAGGTACACAGTAAAGGGGGACTGTGGCTCCTCCTCCTCGACACACATGAAACTTAAAACCTGCCGTTTTATGTCTTCTGCTTCGAACACATCGTCATTTAGCACCCTCGTTGGCGCCAAAAGTGAACTTAACCCTTTTGAATAGTTTTTACCTCCGTTTCTTACGGTTTGTTGAGTTAACTCTGGATTGATATGTGGACATGACAAAGGAGGTATTTGATACCTAGAAAAGAGTTTACATGTTGTGTTTTTGTTCAATCCCAGAAAGACTGTGACTTAAAGTTTAATCCTGGCTTTGTAGATACACTGAGACGAAGTCAAAGCTCATTGTGTTTTTCAAACTGCACCAATTTCCTCATAATTTTCAACACATTTGAAGTGTTTTGTTCAGAGGATTATTTGTGATTTGTACGTTTTCAGAATGTGCTTGTTCTATTGCTGGCCAAAGTAAAACAAAAAAAAACGACTTGAAGTTGTCTTTATTTTTAAGTTATCATGCCATGATTTTACCATTGCGGCCCACTTGGGAATAGATTTTCCTCCATGCGGTCCCTGAGCTAAAATGACTTTGACACCCCTGCTCTACACTGTTTTAATGCTGCGTTCAAGCTGCTTGACCATCACGTGAATTAAGCCGTGAAGAAGAAAAACGGACGTGACGTCATTTGCAACCCAGCACATTAATTATTTTAGTACAAAAAGTATTTTAAAAAACGTTTCACATGAATACAAATGTGTGAAAAGTGTTGGAATGGACCTGGATGTTGCTGTTAAAATGTGTAATCTTGGCAGTTAGCACTATAGCTGACTTTGCTGTGCAAGTGTTGTTAACCTTTGCGTCCTCCTCCTTACCCACTCCTTACTGCTACGTTGTTAAATGTGATATTACATATGGCATCTTATGAACAAGTGCAGAGTTACAGCATGTGTACAAAGCAGATCAAATGTACAGCACAGCCTTCATGAAACCACATACTGTGAGAGATAGGCTTGGGCAAACAGTTCCTTAGCATTAAAGCCATACAATCCAGGCTAAATATTCCTTTTTTTCACACTGTGAAATATTTTATACATTTAGAATCAAACTTGAATTTAATTAGGTGCATGATTTAGTGCAAAATAACAAATCAAATTAATTAAAATATACATTTAGACAGGGGTCGCAACTCGCGGCTCTAGAGCCGCATGCGGCTCTTTAGCGCCGCCCTAGTGGCTCCCTGGACCTCTTTCAGAGATGTGTACAAATGGAAAAAGATGAAGAAATGCATGACACAAACCTTCCTAATTGTTAGAAATCCCACTGTTTATGTACATGCTTCACTGATGAGAATATTTGGCGAGCAACGTTTTGTCCTACTAATTTCAGCAATCCTTGAACTCATCGTAGTTTGTTTACATGTACAACTTTCTCCAATGCTGCCACAGAAAGACGTGTTTTATGCCACTCCTTCTTTGTCTCATTTTGTCCACCAAACGTTTTATGCTGTGCGTGAATGCACAAAGGTGAGCTTTGTTGATATTATTGATTTGTTGGAGTGCTAATCAAGCATATTTGGTCATTGCATGACAGCAAGCTAATCAATGCTAACATGCAATTTAGGCAAGCTGTATGTACATATTGCATCATTATGCCGACTTTTAACAGGGGCCAGGAAACGCGAGCATATAACCCAAATTCTTTGGGCTTTGAACTGGCTCCCTGTTCATTTTAGAATTTATTGTAAAATGTTGCTGTTTCGTTTTAAAGCTTTGCATGGACTGGCACCTCATTATATCTCAGACCTCATCCAAATTTACACTCCTGCGCGCGTTTTGAGGTCAGAGAGCCAGCTCCAGCTTGTGGGGCCCAAGACGAGACTTAAAACCAGAGGAGACAGTGCCTTCTCTGTGGTCGGCCCTAAGCTCTGGAACACTCTGCCCCTCCATGTTCGAACTGCTCCCACAGTGGAGTGTTTTAAGTCTCGTCTTAAGACCCACTTTTATTCTCTGGCTTTTAACACTACATGAGTTGTGTGGTCCTTTGTGTTTTAAAATGTTTATTTCTATTTATTGTTGTAATTTAATTTAATACGATATTCACGGCACAGCAGTGGAGATTGTAAGCAGCACCAAATTCCTGTGGGTGCAGATAACTGACAATATGACCTGGTCTTTTGTAAAAAGAGCTCAGCAGCGCATGCACTTTTTGCGTCGGATGAAAAGAGCACAGCTCCCTCCTCCCATTCTCACCACATTCTACAGAGGCAATATAGAGAGCCTCCTGACCAACTGCATCTCTGTCTGGACTGGAGCCTGCAGTGCCTCAGACTGGAAGTCTCTCCAGAGAGTGGCGAGGATGGCGGAAAAGATCATCAGGACTCCTCTTCCTCCTATCCAGGAAATTGCAAAAAGCCACTGCCTTCAGAAAATCTGCAGAGACTCCTCCCACCCCAACCAAGGACTGTTTTCACTGCTGGACTCTAGAAAGAGGTTCCGCAGCCTCCGTAGCAGAACCTCCAGGCTCTGTAACAGCTTCTTTATAGAGGTAAACGATGTAATGATTCTTCTAGCATAATATTTCATAATATTATGCTAGACCCACTCGACGTCCATTGCATCCGGTCTATTTATCCGTACAGTAATATATTTATTTTAAAAAAAAATGTTTTATTGACATCCAGCATCAGACATTCATACCCATTACATCATATTCACATAAATCATATATCTATTGTCTGCCCTAAATGTCAAAATATTTTTGTTTATATCCCACCCATACCACCCCCCAAAAAACAAACAAAAACAAAGTAATATCTACAAATACATCGATTAAATAAACAGAAAAAAATACAAATAAAACAAAATGAATACAAAAAAAAAATAATAATATTTTTTTTATAAATAAATAATAATAATAATAATACATTAATAATAATCAGAAATAGAATATAAACAGATACATATATATATACACATATATATATATATATATATATATATATATATATATATATATATATATATATATATATACACATATATATATATATATATATATATACACATATATATATATATATATATACACACATATATATATATATATATATATATATATATATATATATATATATATATATATATACATAATTATACATACATATACACATATAGGTACATATTAGTAATCCCTTTTTTTTTCTTTTCTTTTTTTTTGCAGTACAATCACTAATTCGAAAGATTAAAGTCTGGTTTATGGGGCGTGACATAGTTGACCCAATTTTCCCAGTATGAAGTAAATTTCTCCAATTTATAATTAATAAAGGCAGTTATCTTCTCCATTTTATGTATGTCCATTGTTGTTTCCATCCATTGCTTCAAAGTTGGGCTCTCCTGGGATATCCATTTCCTAGTAATGGTCTTTTTACAAGCCACCAGTAGAATATTCATTAAGTGTTTATCTTTCTTCAGCCAATCCTGAGGTACATGTCCAAAAAACAAAGTTTTACTTTCGAGGGGTATCTATTAGTAATCTATTTCTTATCTGTACTGTAAAGTTCAAATTTGAATGACAATAAAAAGGAAGTCTAGTCGAGTCTCTAGTCTAATTGGTTTGATTGATTGAAACTTTTATTAGTAGATTGTACAGTACATATTCCGTATAATTGACCACTAAATGGTAACACCCGAATACGTTTTTCAACTTGTTTAAGTCGGGGTCCACGTAAATCAATTCATGGTTTTACCCTTTAAAATCGTCTTTAATCATATCTATTTTTATATTGGTTTTATATTTTTGTGCAGCACTTAGGAAACATTTTTGTTGTTTAAATGTGCTGTATAAATAAAGTGGATTGGATTGGATGGCTTGTACTTCTCTATAGTCGCCACAGCGCCCTCTGCTGTCCGGAAGTGTGCAGTTATCATTTTGGACAGTCTGAGGTTTCCGCTAAAGTTGTTAAGCTTTTTTTATGGATTTGTGGACTGTAGTGTGTATTTTAGTGTGGTCCAGCCCCGCGTCTCCATTTTGGGACGCAACAGTTCGTCCCCCACACTTTCCTCATTGGCTGTCATACAAGTTTGTCCTATTCGGTGGCCGACGACGAACATTCGTTCCAAACACACGAGTGACTACATGTGGTCCGAAACAGAGCGTCTCGTATCCTAACGAGAGTTTAGAAAAGGACGAATAGTTGGGAGGAGAAGAGTGACGACGACGACATCAGCATTTGGACCAAGCTGTCAACCATGGTAATTTTCTCCCATTCTCACCCACTTAATATCATTTTGTTATATTCTTACCCTCAGATGTATACTTGTTTTTGTTGTTTTTACCAGCAAAGAGAGTTCAAGTATGTTTGACTGACAACAACTGTTTTTATCATCTCATAAATATTTCTAAACTGAGAAATTTCTTGTCAAAATTGGATCTGGAAATGATCATTCACGCGTTCATTTCGGACTCGCATTGACTATTGCAATTCTCCTTTCACTCTCTTTGACAAGTCAACGATAAAGAGACTCCAGACTGTATAAAATGCAGCTGCCACACTTTTGACCGGTGCACCCAGAACTGCCCATATCACCCTCGTTTTATCCAATTGGCTTCCAGTTAAATTCAGCATTGAGTTTTAAGATTTTAGTCCTAACATTCCGCACGTTGCATGGTGTGGGGCCCCTCAGTACATCACTGACTTGCTATGCCCTTACTCTTCAGGGCGCAGCCTCCGGTCTTCAGGCCAGGGTCTTCTAAAGATTCCCAAAACTCGTTTTAAAACCCGTGGAGACCTGGCATTCCAGGCTATAGCTCCCAGACTCTGGAACAATTTACACCAGTCCCTCCGTGATCTTGACTGTGTTGAAACTTTTAAGAAACATTTGAAAACTTCTCTTTTTAAAAGCTTTTAGTTAATGCACCTTTTAACTATCATTTTTAATCCACTTTGTATCCTTTTTATGATGTTGCCCCTGTTGTTTTAATTGAATTGTTGTTTTACTTCACCTATGCTCTGTACAGCGCTTTGTGATTTTATCTGTGAAAAGCGCTTTATAAATAAAATTTACTTACTTACGTCTGGTGCTCAATACAGCCGAGATAATTTGTACATAATCATGTCTATTTATAGTTCTGTTGGACGAGCATTGGTAAAATATCATTAAATAACTTAAAATGTTCTCAACATAGACAATAACCCAAAATAATAACTATATCTGGAAATTCAACAACACTCTTAGGAAGAATACAGCAGCAACTTTAATTGAACTACAAGGACCAATTACTTATAAAGGTAGTCAGCATGCCATTTACAACACAATCAATCAACAGTAATTAATATCCTGCATGTACTTATACAATATACAATGTTTCTGTCAGGTCTTTACTCCTGTATTTATTAATATTTCATATCTTGTGGTTAGAGTGTCCGCCCTGAGATCGGTAGGTTGTGAGTTCATACCAAAGACTATAAAAATGGGACCCATTACCTCCCTGCTTGGCACTCAGCATCAAGGGTTGGAATTGGGGGTTAAATCACCAAAATGATTCCAGAGCGCGGCCATCGCTGCTGCTCACTGCTCCCTTCACTCCCCAGGGGGTGGAACAAGGGGATGGGTCAAATGCAGAGGTTAATTTCACCACACCTAGATAGTCACACACACAGTGTGACTATCAGTGGTACTTTAACTTAACTTTAATATGTATTCCATTTGAAAATTAATAATATATTCTATGAATTTATTCAACAATTGTAGTGGTTCTCAAACTTTTTTTCACCACGTACCACCTCAGACAAAACTTGGCTCTCCAAATACCACCATAATGACCAACATTTAAATACAGTAGCGTAGTAGGCCTAAGTATTCATTAAAAACAAGGCAGAGGTTTTATTTAACAAGTATGTTTATTTGTTTTGGTCACTCAGTACGTGTCCGTGCACTGAATTAGTCCGATATCTGAATAAGCCTCATACAACCCATGGAAACACCTTAATCCGATTGTATTCGGTTTTTAAAAAGTCGGACTAACACACCTGGATTATGCGATAGAAAACCAGATCTCTCGTGGGGGTGTGTGCGGCAGGAGAGGACCTTCATGCGCCAGTTTACACGCGCCAGATACAACCCGGAAGCAGATACCATTCAATAAAAACATAGCAACAATTGTAATGATGAGGATACTGCTTATTTGCTTCACAAATTAAAATAACAGAACATTTTGAAGTGCATTGATGGTAGAAAAAAGAAAAAAAAAGGAGATTTATTTTAGAAGGTAGTTAAGGAAATGTAAGATGCCGGCTTAATTTGGATTCCAGAGCAAAATACGGATGAGATGAACGATAATGATGCAGGTATATTAAAGGTGAATAATAAAGCGTACACAAACCTTTTCACGCTGCATTTGTACACTGCGAAATGATTAACTTTCCGCACAACGGGCAATATAGTCCAGAACAAAGCATAGCAAACATCTTCTGAATATCAGTCGGGGCATGCATGGTCTTTTCCTTTGAATTTAAAACTCTTTCCATCAATCCACAGAGCCTTTTAGATGAGACATTCAAAAGGTTTGTTTCCATGATTTTCGTCTGAAAATTATTTAGAAAATACTCCTCCGCTGGTGTTTCTTTGCATCCAACCTGCATCCGCCCCGATACATACTTGATAGTAGGGTCATGTTCGTAGCACAATCCAAAATCTTTTCTTGATGATGTCTGCTTTTTAACATCAGGATAGCCATTAGAGACGTAATATTTGTAATATGTGCCAATATTACAGCGGACATCAGTTAAAACAAGTTGTAAGGATCTGCAAGTCCTAGTGTGACGTCGTAGGTCAACCGGAAAATTAATTCAGTTATCCGCGCTGAAATGAAATAAGCGCCCCCGGTGTACGGGAGGCGCATGGCGTATAACCAATATTTGCATTAGAGAAAGTGGATGGACACTTGGACTTCCCACGTATGTGTGAAAATACAAAAAAAAACTATTTGAGGAATCAGACTAATTTAGTGCATGGAAACTTAGTGACTCTAACATTACACACGGTTTGAACAGTAACACTGTGTTTCAGTATAGGAAAATAAAACACTGTACTTTTAATCGAGTGATTCTTCGGCATACCACTAGATGGAGCCCACGTATTACTAGATGCAGAGTCTTGTATAGAGTATGGCCAACTAAAAAACAGGCGCCATGATTGCTACCAAGGACGTGTGCGGCTGTGCCAGGATACATGCAATTGCTGTCGTTTTGATGTTAGTTTTTCTGACGAATCAGACCAAAATAATACGTCTATATATAGTTCTAAACATACTCCAAAAGCCATACTCTCTTTATATACGACTCTGGCTAGGGATACACGTACCACAGTTTGAGAATCACTGACCTAATCTCTGTAGGCTTTCCTCCTTTTCCATCATATCTGAATAAGTTATACAGCTAATGCTACAAATCATCTGTTCCTTTCTCTCCCTCTTAGTAAACGGACACCTTAACACAGTAAGTGGACACGTTTTGAATGACTTAATGTACAACATGAGTTATTGGAAGTGTCGACGTGTTCGACACATGGTGAGGATAAAATATCAGTAATTGACCCAGAGAAGGTGGAGGAACGTAGCTTCTGTCTACTTCTTTTCGATCAGCATAACTTTTGTAAGGCCAAACATGTGGAGATAACTTGAAAAATAAAACCATAAGTACTGTATTTACATTCCCTTTTTGGTGGGTCGTTGTAGATAAACTGCAACATTTTCAATCACCAAAATACTAAATATTTACTCTTGCCTGCAAGGACGCATTGCCGTGGATTCAAGAATAAGACAAAAGTGATGAATATTAGCTATTTCTTAGCAGTTAATGTTCTCTAATGTTGGGTCTTTTACAGTGTTCCACAGTAAACAGTAAAGAGATCATGTGCATCAATTACGCATTTTGTCTTTCTTGATTAATGTAATTCAGTTTTGACAGAAACAAATGAAATACATGCAAATGCTAGTGCGCTTGCGTCATCTTCGGAGGTGCATTTTCAGAAAGTGAGCAATGTCACTTAGAATGCATTAATAAATGACGGTTTTTGGATAATTAAAGAATTAAACGGTATTACTAACCGTCCGGAATTTTACCGCAGTTTATCATTATATTGTTTACCGTTACATCCCTTGTCCATTAACAAGTAAAAAGTCAAGGGCGGTCATGGCATGTTCTTGCCGTAAATGCTGGTAATTTTTTTAGGGCGTTACGGCAAGTGACAAGGGCGATCACGGCACGTGCGCGGTTGCCGTGATTAAATTTGAGCCCTGAATACAGTATAAATATATTTATTTTATGGCATTTTTTTTGCTCACCTCTAATTCTGTTTTCTATCTCATTATAAAAATAACTGAAGTCTTAGCAGGATTTTTTCAGTACCATTAGATAGAACCAGTGTACCACCAGTGGTACTTGTACCACAGTTCAGTTTGAGAATCTTTGTTCCACTGTATATCTACATTATATGAATTGCTTTCATTGAGTGCCCAATCGAGTAAAATCCATCCAATATAAAAAAATAATATATATATATATATATATATATATATACTGTCGCGATTAAAGCACCAGTTCCATTGGCAGCAAAACAGTCCCAGAGCATAATACTACCACCACCATGCTTGACGGTGGGGATGGTGTTCCTGGGATTAAAGGCCTCACCTTTTCTCCTCCAAACATTTCGCTGGGTATTGTGGCCAAACAGCAACATTTTTGTTTCATCTGACATCACATGGACAAAGATAAGACCTTTTGGAGGAAAGTTCTGTGGTCAGATGAAACAAAAGTTTTGCTCTTTGGCCACAATACCCAGCAATATGTTTGGAGGAGAAAAGATGAGGCCTTTAAACCCAGGAACACCATACCTACCGTCAAGCGTGGTGGTGGTAGTGTTCTGCTCTGGGCCTGTTTTGCTGCCAATGGAACTGGTGCTTTAAATGGGACAATGAAAAAGGAGGATTACATCCAAATTCTTCAGGACAACCTAAAATCATCAGCCCCGGAGGTTGGCTCTTGGGCGCAGTTGGGTGTTTCAACAGGACAATGACCCCAAACACATGTCAAAACTGGGAAATGAATGGCTTAATCAGGCTAGAATTAAGGTTTTAGAATGGCCTTCCCAAAGTCCTGACTTAAACATGTGTAGACAATGCTGAAGAAACAAGTCCATGTCAGAAAACCAACAAATTTAGCTGAACTGCACCAATTTTGTTGAGAGGATTGGTCAAAAATTCAACCAGAAGCTTGTGGATGGATACCAAAAGCGCCTTATTGCAGTGAAACTTGCCAAGGGAAATGTATCCAAATATTAACATTGCTGTATGTATACTTTTGACCCAGCAGATTTGGTCACATTTTCAGTAGACCCATAATAAATTCATAAAAGAACCAAACTTTATGAATGTTTTTGTGACAAACAAGTATGTGCTCCAATCACTATAAAAAAAATAAGAGTTGTAGAAATTATTGGAAACTCAAGACAGCCATGACATTATGTTCTTTACATGTGTATGTAAACTTTTGATCGCGACTGTATATATTATTCAGTATATGAGACATCATTTACCCATAACTGATATATAATACATATTCTTTAAAGAAACATTAACCCTCATTTAAATATTTTAACCTCTAACATTTTTTTAAATTATTGACATTATAAGACCTTGTTTACATCAACATTTGTATCTGTTTTTAAAAATATATATATATATAAATAATAATATACATGTAGTTTTATTGTTTTTTTGTTATTGTGATCACCTCTCTTTATAAAGTGGCTGTTAGAAATCACATGGTTTTCCCACCTAGGGCTGCATACTGAAAAATGAAAGAATGTAGGCGGCCACTTTAAATTCAGTTTGTATTGTCTATGCTAAGTTATTTGGGAAAATCAATTATCTTAGTTTTGTCTTATACAGTAGGTGGCAAAGCAAATAGTTGTTAGTGTTATATTTTTTAAACCGTAGGATTTAAAAAAATAATGATTTACTATCGGGACATAGGGCCAGGTGAAGGTCTGCGCTCTGCAAGTGCTCATAGTTAATAAGGAATTGATTTAATTTCAAGAACTTGTTGAAGTCCATTAAAAAATTATCTGCCAGCTAAAAATGGCCCCCGGGCATTGGACATGGGATGTTGAACCTGATTTAAGTTATTAGTTTGTGGAGGTTGCCCTCCTGTGGGTTCTTCTGACCACAAAGATCCTCTCGTGAGCCCGGAAGTCTGGTGCAACAAAATTTTATTGTGCGCACACGCGCCAGCTCAGCACTCTTTTTCATCCACTTTTCAGTCTTTTGGCTGCTCTTCGTCTTATGGCGTGGTCTCGTGCGCATGTGTGGCTCCTCTAGCTCAAACTCCAACTCCAACTGACTTGTCTCGGCTGCTGCTAATAAGCTTGGCAGGTGATTGGATGATCAGCCCCAGCTGGGTAATCCAATCACCTGCCAGCTGTGCTTCCACACTCCGCTCCGCGGCAGGCCCGCAGACCACGCCCCCCCTCCACATAGTTGTTCATTGCATTAAAAAAACTACATATGCACCGCAATGTTTTTCTCATTTAAAACGCAATTTTAGTTCAAATTCAGAACTGTGTATACAGTAGTACGTACATTTTTAAGTTTAATTGGTTCTGTGACAGAGCTCTTAACTCAAAACACTTGTATCTCAAATCAACACCACTCTTTTAATTAATTTAGTAGCTGCTTGGTCCTTCCAAAACGGCACAATTATAACATGTAGCATGCCTTTAACACTGAACAAAAATATGAACGCAACACTTTTTTTTTTGCTTCCATTTTTCATGAGTTGAATTTAAAGATCTAACATTTTTACTATATACGCAAAAGACTTAAATATTGTTCACAAATCTGTCTGAATCTGTGTTAGTGAGCATTTTGTCTTTGCCAAGATTATCCATCCCACTCCACAGGTGTAACATATCAAAATGCTGATTAAACAGCATGACTTTTGCACAGGTGTGCCTTAGAGTGCCCACATTAAAAGGCCACTCTGAAATGTGCAGTTTTATCACACAGCACAATGCCACAGATGTCGCAAGTTTTGAGGTAGCGTGCAGTTGGCATACTGACTGCAGGAATGTCCACCAGAGCTGTTTCCCATGAATTAAATGTTGATTTCTCTACAATAAGCCGTTTCCAAGGGCGTTTCAGAGAATTTGGCAGTATCTCCAACCGGCCTCCTAACTGCAGACCAAGTGTAACCACATCCAGCAGGTGCACCTCCATGATCGTCTGAGGCCAGCCAACAGGACAGTAACAATTGGTTTGCACAACCAAAGAATTTCCGCACAAACTGTGAGAAACCGTTTAAGGCTGTGGTCCCCAACCACCGGGCCGCGGCCCGGTACCAGTCCGCGGACCGATTGGTACCGGGCCGCACAAGAATTTAATTTTTTTTTTTTTTTTTTTTTTTTTTTTTTTATGAAATCAACATAAAAAACACAATATATACATTCTATATCAATATAGATCAATACAGCCTGCAGGGATACAGTCCGTAAGCACACATGATTGTATTTATTTATGTAAAAAAAAAAAAAAAAAAAATTTTTTTTTTTTTACATAAAAATTTTTTTTTTTTTTTTTTTTAAATACACCCCCCCACCGGTCCGTGGGACAAATTTTCAAGTGTTGACCGGTCCGCAGCTACAAAAAGGTTGGGGACCACTGGTCTAAGGGAAACTCATCTGCATGCTCGTCGTCCTCATCGGGGTCTCGACCTAACAGCAGTTCATCATCGTAACCGACGTGAGTGGGCAAATGCTTACATTCGATGGCGTCTGGCACGTTGGCGGTTTGCTGATGTTAACGTTGTGAATGGAGTGGCCCATGGTGGGGGTGTGGTTATGGTATGGGCAGGTGAATGTTATGGAGAACGAAGGCAAGTGCATTTTATTGATGGCATTTTGAATGCACAGAGATACCGAGACGAGATCCTGAGGCTCATTGTTATGCCATTCACCTGAGCCCATCACCTCATGTTGCAGCATGACAATGCACAACCCCATGTTGCGAGGATCTGTACACAATTCCTGGAAGCTGAAAACATCCCAGTTCTTGCATGGCCAGCATACTCACCGGACATGTCACCCATTGAGCATGTTTGGGATCCTGTGGATGGGCGTATACAACAGCGTGTTCCGGTTCCTGCCAATATCCAGCAACTTGGCACAGCCATTGAAGAAGAGTGGACCAACATTCCACAGGCCACAATCAACAACCTGATCAATTCTATGCGAAGGAGATGTGTTTCTCTGCTTGAGGCAAATGGTGGTCACACAAGATAATGACTGCTTTTTGTACCCCCCAGATCCCAATAAAGAAAACTGCACATTTCAGAGTAACCTTTTATTGTGGGCAGCCTAAGCCACACCTGTGCAATAATCATGCTGTTTAATCGGCATCTTGATATGCCACACCTGTGAGCTGGGATGGATTATCTTGGAAAAGAAGATATGCTCACTAACACAGATTTAGACAGATTTGTGAACAATATTTGAGAGTACTAGGTATTTTGTGTATATATTAAAAGTTTTTAGATTTTGAGTTCAACTCATGAAAAATGGGAGCAAAAAACAAAAGTGCAGAGTTTATATTTTTCATTATAAAAAGATAACCTAACTTTTAGATGATAAACATTGTTTTAAAAACAAAACAATAGAATGTAGTACTAACAACTACAGTAATGTTATAATAATGTACAGCATTTACCATAAAAAGTAGACTTCTATGGTATGTTTTAGGTGCTTCTCCGTCAAACCGCATCATCAGCTTCTCCATATTTTCATGGATAAATGTCTGCCGTTTAGATATTATTTCAACATCCTTAGCTGGTGTTAGACTCAATCTGCTTCAGTATAGTGCAGACTAGCAGTGATACTCTCGAACTGCTTTGCCAAGTTAGCGAGTTACACGCTTTGTCATGTTTTTGATTTATTATTTCTTTAAAGGCCTACTGAAACCCACTACTACCGACCACGCAGTCTGATAGTTTATATATCAATGATGAAATCTTAACATTGCAACACATGCCACTTATTAAGTGCAATTTTAAATTTCCCGCTAAACTTCCGGTTCAAAACATCTATGTATGATGACGTATGCGCGTGACGTCAATAGTTAAACGGAAGTATTCGGACACCTTTGAATCCAATACAAAAAAGCTCTGTTTTCATCTCAAAATTCCACAGTATTCTGGACATCTGTGTTGGTGAATCTTTTGAAATTTGTTTAATGAACAATGAAGACTGCAAAGAAGAAAGTTGTAGGTGGGATCGGTGTATTAGCGGCTGGCTGTAGCAACACAACCAGGAGGACTTTGACTTGGATAGCAGACGCGCTATCCGACGCTAGCCGCCGACCGCACGGATGATCGGGTGAAGTCCTTCGTCCTTCCGTCGATCGCTGGAACGGAGGTGAGCACGGGTGTTGATGAGCAGATGAGGGCTGGCTGGCGTAGGTGGAGCGCTAATGTTTTTATCATAGCTCTGTGAGGTCCCGTTGCTAAGTTAGCTTCAATGGCGTCGCTAGCAACAGCATTGTTAAGCTTCGCCAAGCTGAAACGCATTAACCGTGTAGTTACAGGTCCATGGTTTAACAGTATTGTTGATTTTCTGTCTATCCTTCCAGTCAGGGGTTCATTTATTTTGTTTCTATCTGCATTTAAGCACGATGCTATCACGTTAGCTCCGTAGCTAAAGAGCTTCGCCGATGTATTGTCGTGGAGATAAAAGTCACTGTGAATGTCCATTTCGCGTTCTCGACTCTCATTTTCAAGAGGATATAGTATCCGAGGTGGTTTAAAATACAAATCAGTGATCCACAATAGAAAAAGGAGAAAGTGTGGAATCCAATGAACCCTTGTACGTAAGTTACGGTCAGAGCGAAAAAAGATACGTCCTGCACTGCACTCTAGTCCTTCACTCTCACATTCCTCATCCACGAATCTTTCATCCTCGCTCAAGTTAATGGGGTAATCGTCGCTTTCTCGGTCCGAATCGCTCTCACTGCATTGTAAACAATGGGGAAATGTGAGGAGCCCTTCAGCCTGTGATGTCACGCTACTTCCGGTACAGGCAAGGCTTTTTTTTATCAGCGATCAAAAGTTGCGAACTTTATCGTCGATGCTCTCTACTAAATCCTTTCAGCAAAAATATGGCAATATCGCGAAATGATCAAGTATGACACATAAAATGGATCTGCTATCCCCGTTTAAATAAAAAAAATTCATTTCAGTAGGCCTTTAATCCAATGAATACATCCACTTTTTCTTTTCAGCACTGTCTTTAACACTCGCTTTCTTCCTTCCCATGGTTAGAAATGTAAGACCAGATGTTTTGGCTGGATCTTACGGGGTTCACTGTGAAATGTACTATGCCAACTAATGGCGGAGATGCTTGTAACTCAAATTGTTGCTTACAATTTGAAGCATAACAATTAGAAGAGGGGCAGCTCTTATCTGAAACACTCTTAAGTTGAGCTACTACTGTATTTGTCTGAGAGGCCACCCATTACTTTTGTCGGGCCTGTGACAACATTAAAATAGCAACATTAGCATGTTTCCTAGTCCTCTTGTCCATTCGTGCCCTTGACATTCGAAGGCTAGACACTTGCAATTAAAGCACACAAAGGGTGCGACATGACAACAATGTTCTAGCACAGCCCACAACAACTTCTCAATACTGTGATAGGTTGTAAAGGACGTGCAGCGGAATTACCCAAAATAGGTCCTTTCATCTTACAATACATGTGCGTTGTTGAGGTTGATATCATTTAAGAGATGAAGTATTTACTGCCTAGGTGCCAAATATGTTCACATGTCTTCCATGTACACCGCAGCAACACCCACAAAGTCAGCCAATGCAGTCCCCTCACACCTCCCACACGTGACCAAAGACCACCCACCATCCCTTCTAAGCGCTGCATAGTGCTAAGTATGACTCCTGCTGGAATGTATGTACGCACATTCCCCAAGACTCGTGTGTTGAAATATGTATTATAAAATAAAACGGATAGCTAAATAATCCCGGTGGTCATGTGACCCCTGTACTTTTCCAGCCTTGCCGACTTTCCTATGAGGTCATGTCACACAGCAAGTTTGGCTGAGCCAGAAAGCCACTGGGGATGCCAGCTCACTCATCTATGCCAGATTGTACCTGGTCACATGACCTTGTGTTTATTGTTTGGTCTTTTTGCGTGGTGAAGCCACGCTCTTATCTCTTCCTGTACTTCACTTGAATACATTCCCACATGTTGCTGGTCCGATATAAGAGATGGGCCCCTACACCAAACCCACCCCTTGGACCTGTTTGTGTACTAAATCGAGTGAGGCTTGAGTTGCAGCACACATGTCATGTGTTTTTTTTCACATTGGTAGGAGGGCAAAAGTCAACACACGTGATAATAACCCACCTACAAGCCGTCTGCTATATTCTCTTCCCCCCCAAAATAACAGAATATTACACCAACATATTCTGGTCTTATTCCATTACTTACTACCATGGTAAGAATTTTACAGTGTCTCACCATTTTATCTTATCAACAGACAATATTATAGAAACTAAACTTCGATACAACTTTAGAGTAGTCTTTGTGCACCTTGTACAGTAGTATATGTACCATGCACTGAAAATAAGTCAATACACAGCCATTATTTTCTAAGTAGATAATACTGTAACAAGCGATATCACAAGTTCAAATTGTGTCCAAAGTGTGCCTTACCAAGGGAGCGGATCATGATCTGCTTCAGTATGTCACAGTACGTGTTAGAATTCAATGAACTCCAGCTCCACACGGCCAGCAACACTCATGCAGCCCCAGATGATGGCGCTCCACACACCACAATGCTTGACTGTAGGCAAGACGCATTTATCTTGGTACTCACTCGTGTTGCCAGCTGTCTAAACAATAATAAATGTATGTTGAACCCTTTTGTAGTGGATAGTAAATCTTTACACTGATACCTCCGACTGACAAGCCTAATTGGTTCTGTGACGGAGCTCTTAACCAGAAACACTTGAATCTCAAATTATTGTCGCCAATTGAAATGAATTGTAATCAATTTAAATCAATTTAATAGATGCTTGCCTACCCCCAAAACGGCACACTTTTAATATGTAACAAGATTTTTTTTAAAGGAAAATGTACTACGAACAACTCCATTGGTTATATGTAATGTAATAACAATGTACAGAATTTACCTTGGAGAAGGGACTTTTAAAGGCCTACTGAAATAATTTTTTTGTATTTAAACGGGGATAGCAGATCCATTCTATGTGTCCTACTTGATCATTTTGCGATATTGCCATATTTTTGCTGAAAGGATTTAGTAGAGAACATCGACAAAAAAGTTCGCAACTTTTGGTCGCTGATAAAAAAAGCCTTGCCTGTACCGGAAGTAGCGTGACGTCGCAGGTTGAAAGGCTCCTCACATTTCCCCATTGTTTACACCAGCAGCGAGAGCGATTCGGACCGAGAAAGCGACGATTACCCCATTAATTTGAGCGAGGATGAAAGATTCGTGGATGAGGACCGTGAGAGTGAAGGACTAGAGTGCAGTGCAGGACGTATCTTTTTTCGCTCTGACCGTAACTTAGGTACAAAGGCTCATTGGATTCCACACTTTCTCCTTTTTCTATTGTGGATCACGGATTTGTATTTTAAACCACCTCGGATACTATATCCTCTTGAAAATGAGAGTCGAGAACGCGAAATGGACATTCACAGTGACTTTTATCTCCACGACAATACATCGGTGAAGCACTTTAGCTACGGAGCTAACGTGATAGCATCGTGCTTAAATGCAGATAGAAACAAAAGAAATAAGCCCCTGATTGGAAGGATAGACAGAAGATCAACAATACTACTATCAGGAGACACCGAACCAAACACTGGACCTGTAACCACACGGTTAATGCTATGCCGCCTGTCGAAGCTTAGTAATGCTGTTCCTAACGACGGCATTGAAGCTAACTTAGCTACGGGACCTCGTCAGAGCTATGATAAAAACATTAGCGCTCCACCTACGCCAGCCCTCATTTGCTCATCAACACCCATGCTCACCTGCGTTCCAGCGATCGAAGGACTTCACCCGATCATCGATGCGGTCGGCGGCTAGCGTCGGATAGCGCGTCTGCTATCCAACTCAAAGTCCTCCTGGTTGTGTTGCTGCAACCGGCCGCTAATACACCGATCCCACCTACAGCTTTCTTCTTTGCAGTCTCCATTGTTCATTAAACAAATTGCAAAAGATTCACCAACACAGATGTCCAGAATACTGTGGAATTTTGCGATGAAAACAGAGCTGTTTGTATTGGGATACAATGTGTCCCAATACTTCCGCTTCAACCATTGACGTCACGTGCATACGTCATCATACCTAGACGTTTTCAAGCGGAAGTTTCGCGGGAAATTTAAAATTGCACTTTATAAGCTAACCCGGCCGTATTGGCATGTGTTGCAATGTTAATATTTCATCATTGATATATAAACTATCAGACTGCGTGGTCGGTAGTAGTGGCTTTCAGTAGGCCTTTAAAGTATGTTCGTTGAGCTTCTCCATATTTTCGGGAATTGACTGCTGTTTTGATATTATTTAAACATCCTTGGCTTGCGTTATCGACTCTGTGTGCTTCAGTATGGTACAGGCTGGCACTGCTATGCCCGAACTGATTCGCCAAGTTAGCTAGCTACACGCTCTGTCATGTTCAGTGTTGGTAATCACGGCATTAGAGTAAAACGACGTTACTAATGGCGTTATTTTTTTCAGTAACGAATAATCAAAATAATCACTGTTCCAATCGTTGCAACCTTAGGCGCCGATCCCGTGCCGAGCACCCACGTGGAATTGATGGCAACTTTCAAATGCCAAATGTTCGAAAATACCATTTATAGTGTTTTTATTCTTTAATCAGTTACCGATAATATAAACATCTTTGACGTTAAAGATGTTCTTTTAAAGGTAAGATGACCAATACTGGTTTTGTTTTTAATGATTTATTTCTTTAACTAAGTGAATATCCTCCACTGTGTTATCTCAGCATTGTCCTTTGCACTCTTTCTTTCTTACCCTGGTTGAAAAATAAAGTTATGTCAATCTCTAGCTATAAGCTAATGCTAGCATGTAAAACTAGATGTTTTGGTTGGATTTTAAGGGGGTTAATGTGACATTTGTTACGCTAACTAATGGCAGAGATGCTTGTAACCAGTGACGTGCAGTCAGAGGAGGCAGGTGAGGCGGGGCCTCACGTGCCATCATGGAAAGAAAAAAAATGTAAAAAGAAAAAAAATTAATTAAATTGTTATACGTATCCAGTGATTATACTATGAAGTTATTTTCCATTTAACTTCACCAGTTTTAGATTATTTTTATTCAAAATAGCTGGATTTTCACATTTGCCGTTCAAATACTGAGAAGAGATGGTGCGGTGATCAGCAGCCAGTTGAGGCACGTCACTGCATTGTGCCTCAACATGGATTGCGGACTCTGCTAACTGCTGGCCTGCTGTGCAGTGAGACCGTATTGCTATATGAATTATATTATACATTTCCATAGTTTAGTTAGCTGAGGTATATTTCTTGTGCTGAGCAATCATAAAACGGCTGCGAAGACGCACTGGCTGAGGCTCGCAGTAATCCCGCCTCCTGGTGGTAGAGAATGCACCCCCGCCGTAGAATGCACCCCCTGACGGGAGTGTTATATCAACTAAAGCCCACACTTAAACTTTCCACGTGCAAGATTGAATCTATTTAAAAAAGTTATTTAATAAGAAGCCAAAAAGTGCAAAAACAATAATGTTTGTGTTGGAGGAGTTGTGAATGACTGCAGGGCCACAACATTAGGTACACCTGCAGACTGCAGCACGGATTTCATATTTCATTCATTCACAACTCCTCCAACACGAACATTATTGTTTTTGCACTTTTTGGCTTCTTATTAAATAACTTTTTTAAGTAGATTCAATCTTGCGCGTGGAAAGTTTAAGTGTGGGCTTTAGTTGATATAACACTCCCGTCAGGGGGTGCATTCTACGGTGGGGGTGCATTATCCAGCACAACAGCAACGCATGGACTTCATTTATAAGTAAATGTGCTTTTTTGTGTGCTACAGTTTGTATGTGTAAAGTTAAAGTTAAGTTAAAGCACCAATGATTCTCACACACACACTATGTGTAATGAAATTTGTCCTTTGCATTTGACCCATCCCCTTGATCACCCCCTGGGAGGTGAGGGGAGCAGTGGGCAGCAGCGGCGCTGCGCCCAGGAATATTTTTTGGTGATTTAACCCCCAATTCCAACCCTTGATGCTGAGTGCCAAGCAGGGAAGAATGCTGGTATGAGCTTTTAAACAGAACCCGTTAACTGCTGCCAATCAAATGGTGAATAAGATACTCTTTAGGGTTCATATGTTTGTAAATCTGACTGTGATGAAGTCAGTGCCTCACCAACCGTGAACCTCACCGCACGTCACTGCTTGTAACCCAAATTTTTGCAACTTAAAGCGTAACAATTAGCTGAGGGATAGCTCTTATCTCAAAACACTCTTAAGTTAGAGCACTCTTAAGTTGAGGTACCACTGTATTGCTTTAAGTTAAGTTTAATTCCTATGACATTGTCCTTTGAAAACTACACTGTAATATAAATACTTTCTGAAATTCGAGGGGTGAACTCCGTTTTGTAAAATACAATACCGTGTTTTTCGAACTATAAGTTTTCATAGTTTGGCCGGGGGTGCGACTTATACTCAGGAGCGACTTATGTGTGAAATTATTAACACATTACCGTAAAATACCAAATAATATTATTTAGCTCATTTACGTAAGAGACTAGACGTATAAGATTTCATCAGATTCAACGATTAGGAGTGACAGATTGTTTGGTAAACGTATAGCATGTTCTATATGTTAGTTATTTGAATGACTCTTACCATAATATGTTACGTTAACATACCAGGCACGTTCTCAGTTGGTTAATTATGCGTCATATAACGTACACTTATTCAGCCTGTTGTTCACTATTCTTTATTTATTTTAAATTGCCTTTCAAATGTCTATTCTTGGTGTTGGGTTTTATCAAATAAATTTCCCCCAAAAATGCGACTTATACTCCAGTGCGACTTATATATGTTTTTTTCCTTCTTTATTATGCATTTTCGGCCGGTGTGACTTCTACTCCGGAGCGACTTCCACTCCGGAGCGACTTATACTCCGAAAAATACGGTACTTACTTAATGTATTTATTGTTCTTTATGCAAAGACAGAGAAACCTTCATTGAATGGCGGCGAGGACAGGCAGTGGCTGGGCGACGGTCAGTCCGAGTCAGAAATCGCACTCAGTCCTGACGAGAATAATGCCGACAATGGAGACCGGCCGGCTTGGGACTCCAAGATCCAGTATGTGTTGGCCCAGGTGGGCTTCAGTGTGGGCTTAGGGAACGTGTGGAGATTCCCCTATCTTTGTCACAAGAATGGAGGAGGTGAGTGTCACTGTACATATAATCCAGATTTAGTTCTACTCTAAGATCTACTAGTAGGACAGCATAGAATACTGTGTAATTGTACAAACCCTGTTTCCATATGAGTTGGGAAATTGTGTTAGATGTAAATATAAACGGAATACAATGATTTGCAAATCATTTTCAACCCATATTCAGTTGAATATGCTACAAAGACAACATATTTGATGTTCAAACTGATAAACATTTTTTTTTTTTGCAAATAATCATTAACTTTAGAATTTGATGCCAGCAACACGTGACAAAGAAGTTGGGAAAGGTGGCAATAAATACTGATAAAGTTGAGGAATTCTCATCAAACACTTATTTGGAACATCCCACAGGTAAACAAGGAAATTGGGAACAGGTGGGTGCCATGATTGGGTATAAAAGTAGATTCCATGAAATGCTCAGTCATTCACAAACAAGGATGGGGCGAGGGTCACCACTTTGTCAACCAATGCGTGAGCAAATTGTTGAACAGTTTAAGAAAAACCTTTCTCAACCAGCTATTGCAAGGAATTTAGGGATTTCACCATCTACGGTCCGTAATATCATCAAAGGGTTCAGAGAATCTGGAGAAATCACTGCACGTAAGCAGCTAAGCCCGTGACCTTCGATCCCTCAGGCTGTACTGCATCAACAAGCGACATCAGTGTGTAAAGGATATCACCACATGGGCTCAAGAACACTTCAGAAGCCCACTGTCAGTAACTACAGTTGGTCGCTACATCTGTAAGTGCAAGTTAAAACTCTCCTATGCAAGGCGAAAACCCTTTATCAACAACACCCAGAAACGCCGTCGGCTTCGCTGGGCCTGAGCTCATCTAAGATGGACTGATACAAAGTGGAAAAGTGTTCTGTGGTCTGACGAGTCCACATTTCAAATTGTTTTTGGAAACTGTGGACGTCCTGTCCTCCGGACCAAAGAGGAAAAGAACCATCCGGATTGTTATAGGCGCAAAGTTGAAAAGCCAGCATCTGTGATGGTATGGGGGTGTATTAGTGCCCAAGACATGGGTAACTTACACATCTGTGAAGGCACCATTAATGCTGAAAGGTACATACAGGTTTTGGAGCAACATATGTTGCCATCCAAGCAACGTTACCATGGACGCCCCTGCTTATTTCAGCAAGACAATGCCAAGCCACGTGTTACATCAACGTAAAAGAGTGCGGGTACTAGACTGACCTGCCTGTAGTCCAGACCTGTCTCCCATTGAAAATGTGTGGCGCATTATAAATAAATGATAAATGGGTTGTACTTGTATAGCGCTTTTCTACCTTCAAGGTACTCAAAGCGCTTTGACAGTATTTCCACATTCACCCATTCACACACTGATGGAGGGAGCTGCCATGCAAGGCGCTAACCAGCACCCACCAGGAGCAAGGGTGAAGTGTCTTGCCCAAGGACACAACGGACGTGACTAGGATGGTAGAAGGTGGGGATTGAACCCCAGTAACCAGCAACCCTCCGATTGCTGGCACGGCCACTCTACCAACTTCGCCACGCGGTCCCTATTATGAAGCCTAAAATACCACAACTGAGACCCCCGGACTGTTGAACAACTTAAGCTGTACATCAAGCAAGAATGGGAAAGAATTCCACCTGAGAAGCTTAAAAAATGTGTCTCCTCAGTTCCCAAACGTTTACTGAGTGTTGTTAAAAGGAAAGGCCATGTAACACAGTGGTGAACATGCCCTTTCCCAACTACTTTGGCACGTGTTGCAGCTATGAAATTCTAAGTTAATGATTATTTGCAAAAAAAATAAATAAAGTTTATGAGTTTGAACATCAAATATGTTGTCTTTGTAGTGCATTCAATTGAATATGGGTTGAAAAGGATTTGCAAATCATTGTATTCCGTTTATATTTACATCTAACACAATTTCCCAACTGATATGGAAACGGGGTTTGTACAATAATGGTATCAATAAATGCCGTGATGGGGGGGTAGTTGGAATAAGTAGAGTTTGCATATTTATACCATGTACTCTGGCTTCCTCCCACAGTCCAAAACATGCATGTTAGTTGAATGTGAGTGTGTTTTCCAAGTGTTGGAAAACAACGGCCCTCTAGGGCACATCCGGCCCGCTGGTCCCTTTTTAATCCGGCCCGCCAAACTATTAAAACAGAATTGAGCAAAGATCTGTTTTGAGAATTGCCACAACAAAACTGATACTAGGCTTTGACGCACTGGCAAAAAAGGGTGATCAACAACACTGTTCCCTCTAAGAGAGAATGTAAGTGTTAACCCTTTAAGACCATTTTAATTGTTTCTTTAATGTTCTGATATGACATTGTTAAAAATGGATGTATTATGATTAAAATAGTGCATGTTTGAGAAGCCTACTCTTAGTTCCAACTAGGGCTGAAACTAACGATTAATTTGATAATCGATTAATCTGTCGATTATTACATCGATTAATAATCGGATAAAAGAGACAAACTACATTTCTATCATTTCCAGTATTGTATTGAAAAAAACTGCATACTGGCACCATACTTATTTTGATTATTGTTTCTCAGATGTTTGTACATGTTGCAGTTTATAAATAAAGGTTTATTTATAAAAATAAAATAAATAAATAAATACATAAATTCCAACAAAAAAAAATAAATAGCCTCTGCGCATGCGCATAGCATAGATCCAACGAATCAATGACTAAATTAATCGCCAACTATTTTTATAATCGATTTTAATCGATTAGTTGTTGCAGCCCTAGTTCCAACAGATATGATATATGCATCATGTGCATCATGTGCTCGCCTGGCCCGTCTGTCAAATTTCAAAAGCCAATGTGGCCCCTCAGCCAAAAAGTTTGCCCACCCCTGCTCTATACAGTATGTGCTCTTTGATTGACTGGCAAACAGTCTATGGCAAGCTATTCAACTGGCGGCCCGGGGGCCATAAACGGCCCGTGAATGACACCATACCAGTCCCTATAGTTCAAAACTTGGGAGACAAACATTTTTAGGCAAATTCCTAAAAACACTATAGTGCTCCTGTTGTATAGAGGAACTTGGACACATTGGCAGATCCTTATATTGCCTTTTAACCTCGCTAACAAATAGAACACTGGGGCCAAAACTTATTTACATAACAGAGGCGTTCCTCAAAGCACCCCTTTTAAGTCCTCTCCTTTTTGTCAGTTACACATTTTTTTCAAAATATGGTTTCTGTAACTAAGGTGTTGCTGTAAATGATTTACTTCAGATGCAGTCAGTAGTCATTTGTGCAACTTCTTTAGTTATAATAGTAGTGTTCCTCAAGGTTCCACCTTAGGTCCTCTTTTTTTAATAATTTGGGCTATTCAACTGGTGGCCCCTTCAAGTTCAGTTCAAAAAACTTTAGAGACTCACATTTTTGCAGTAGGTCTTTAAAAACAGCACAGCGCTCCTGTAACTGACAAAACTAAATGGCTACTGTAGAGGATGCTGGTTCTCCGGAATATAGAAAAAAAGGCTAATAGTGAAGGGAGACGTCTGGGCCTAAACTTTCTGAAAATGTGGACCCTGATACAATTTAGTTAAAAATGTAGGGTGTACCCCCTCTCTCCCGAAGTGAGGTGGGATAACTTCCATCTTCTCAGTGACCCCGAACAAGTTAGGGGCTGAAGTGAGTGAATAAAATCAAACAATGACAGCAACACTATTCTCCTTATTATAATAAGCCAATTAATATAAACGACAGTATGTCATATAATAAAATATTGCTGCTTTAACGCACTGTTTTGGCGCTTTGCATGTATTTCACAATGTTTTCCTATCATAAAACTGACTTTCCATAATATGATAGTACGTTTTTTTTCCCTTTCCTGCAGGGGCCTTCATGCTGTTGTATGTTTTTCTTCTTCTGGTGGTTGGCGTTCCGCTCTTCTTCATGGAGTTGGCAGCCGGCCAGAGCATTCGGCAGGGAAGCATCGGCGTCTGGAAGCATATCTCCCCCAAACTGGCTGGCATCGGCTACTCCAGCTGCTTGGTGAGGATTTATTGCACTTGTTGATTGTGTTCCCAAATACTTGGGCCTCTTCTTCTATAGGATGACTAACTTAAATTATGTATGAGAGCAAACAATGTGACTTATTTTTTGACATTTCTTATTTAAAAACCTCCCCATGACCCAATTCATCATGTGTATGTAGCTAAATCTGCGTAGTTGTGTGTAAACCTGGTGAGGAGCTGTAATCTGAGAAGTATTGCGTAACATTTTTTCTCACAAACCTTAAGCTTGAACAAGAATCTCAGTGTTCATCAAGCATGAATACCACATGTTTATTTTTCAATGAGCCAAATTTGTCACATATTTAGACCTGCAAGCCAGTCAAATATCAATATTTGAGTGTACTGTTTGACATTGTAAGAACTGGGATGGGCATTTGAACTGGGATGGGCATCGGACAAAGTAAGATTGATTATCAGCAAACACTTTTTTAAAAATATTATTTTTACTGGGATGGGGAGGATTCCTTTCTTCATACTCTAAACTCGTGTTTATACTATATACACTGTACCAGTGTTGTATTGAGCATAATAAATATAAATAAATTAAATATAATAGTACTAGGAGTTGTGTCATGGTGGAAGTCTGCGTGAGTGTAGCTGTCACCCAATTTCCAAAAACGACAAACAAAATCTCTGTACACAATAGAGTTAAAAAAAAAACAATTGAACAATTAAAAGCAATAACAGCTGACTTGGTCGTGCATTGCAAAGCCTCAGCAACATAGTGAGATATTTGGTGTACATTATATTTAAAAATGGCTCTCATGTACATGGAGCCCAAAAAACATTATTTTTATTGTATGTGCGTGTTATACGTCGCATATGCACGCCCCTCTTCTAGTGCAAGGAATGAAACCAGCACCTGTAAGCAAATAACTTCATTACTCTACTTGTGTCCTGTTGTTAAGTAATGTTTGAACATATAAGACCATGGTGCACATATCTTATGGCGGAACCCCAAAAGCTCAGTTTTACCATCCAACACAAACACTAAACCCTGAATTTTAGAAAATCTTCACTCTGGCTAGAATTTTTTTAAAGACTAAAACCTATGTTTGTATGTTGGCAGGAGGCCAAATTGCACTGAAAGATACAGTGTTTTGTGATATGAGCAGTCTCTTAGCTAATTGTTATGCTTTAAAGGGGATCCACACTTTTTTTGGTAATTTGCCTATCATTAGCAATCCCTATGTGAGATAAAAACACATCTCTTTCTTTTTTGTACAGTCTAAATCACAGGTGTCAAACTCGAGGCCCGGGGGCCAAATCTGGCTTGCCACATTATTTCATGTGGCCCGCGAAAGCCTGGAAATAATATGTGTTAATACAATGCTTAATCTTTTCTTACTAAATATATTTGTTCTTTCCCTTTTGACATTAAAAATCATGTACTGCATGCAATTGCATGTCTTTAAAAATTCAATATTATCAAAATCACAATATTATATTATCATGTATTCCAAAAAATATATTTTGTTAAAATAAAGATAAATACTGTACTTAAAGGCCTACTGAAACTCACTACTACCGACCACGCAGTCTGATAGTTTATATATCAATGATGAAATCTTAACATTGCAACACATGCCAATACGGCCGGGTTAACTTATAAAGTGCAATTTTAAATTTCCCGCCACACTTCCGCTTGAAAACGTCTCAGTATGATGACGTATGCGCGTGACGTAGCCAGTTTAACAGAGGTATGGCTTCCCCATTGAAGCCAATACGAAATAGCTCTGTTTTCATCTCATTATTCCACAGTATTCTGGACATCTGTGTTGGTGAATCTGTTGCAATTTGTTCATTGTATTATGGAGAAAGAAGCTGAGCAAGCAAAGAAGAAAGTTGTCTGTGCGAAGCGGATATTTTGCGAGGGAAGTCAGCAACACAACACAGCCGGTGTTTCATTGTTTACATTCCCGAAAGATGCAGTCAAGATTGAAGAACTCGGACAACAGAGACTCTAACCAGGAGGACTTTGATTTGGATACACAGACGCGATACCGTGAGTACGTAGCTGCGCTTCCAAACATTTGATCGCTTGCTATAACTAGCTCGAGCTAGTAGCTAGGAGCTAGGAGCTAGCATAACAAACACCTAGGTGTTTGTTATGCGGGATTAATTTGTGGCATATTAAATATAAGCCTGGTTGTGTTGTGGCTAATAGAGTATATATATGTCTTGTGTTTATTTACTGTTGTAGTCATTCCCAGCTGAATATCAGGTCCCACCCGCGCGCTTCCAAACATTTGATCGCTTGCCCGTACGTGTGTGTCACGTACGTAACTTTGGTTAAATATATAAGCTTTATGAACCTTGGGTTAGGTGAACGATCCTTTGGGCTGAGTGAGTGTGTGTGTTGTGCAGGTGTTTGAATTGTATTGGCGGGTTATATATACGGGATCCCGTCCATATAACCCGCTCGAGCTATAACTAGCTCGAGCTAGTAGCTAGGAGCTAGGAGCTAGCATAACAAACACCTAGGTGTTTGTTATGCGGGATTAATTTGTGGCATATTAAATATAAGCCTTGTTGTGTTGTGGCTAATAGAGTATATATATGTCTTGTATTTATTTACTGTTGTAGTCATTCCCAGCTGAATATCAGGTCCCACCTGCGCGCTTCCAAACATTTCATTGCTTGCCTGTACGTGCGTGTCACGTACGTAACTTTGGTTAAATATATAAGCTTTATGAACCTTGGGTTAGGTGAACGGTTCTTTGGGCTGAGTGAGTGTGTGTGTTGTGCAGGTGTTTGAATTGTATTGGCGGGTTATATATACGGGATCCCGTCCATATAACCCGCTCAAGCTATAACTAGCTCGAGCTAGTAGCTAGGAGCTAGCATAACAAACATGTAGGTGTTTTTATGCGCGATTAATTTGTGGCATATTAAATATAAGCCTGGTTGTGTTGTGGCTAATAGAGTATATATATGTCTTGTGTTAATTTACTGTTGTAGTCATTCCCAGCTGAATATCAGGTCACCCCCGGCTCTCACAGCATCTTCCCTATCTGAATCGCTTCCACTCCCCACTAGTCCTTCACTTGCATTTTCCTCATCCACAAATCTTTCATCCTCGCTCAAATTAATGGGGAAATCGTCGCTTTCTCGGTCCGAATCTCTCTCACTTCTGGTGGCCATCATTGTAAACAATAGGGAACTTTGCGGATATGTTCAATTGACTATGTCGCGCTACTTCCGGTAGGGGCAAGCCTTTTTTTTATCAGATACCAAAAGTTGCGATCTTTATCGTCGTTGTTTTATACTAAATCCTTTCAGCAAAAATATGGCAATATCGCGAAATGATCAAGTATGACACACAGAATAGATCTGCTATCCCCGTTTAAATAAAAAAATTTCATTTCAGTAGGCCTTTAAATATCTGCTTGACTTATGATTTCAAAACAAATTATCAATCAAATTGTAGACTGTAAAATTGACAATAGATTTTACAGTTAAATTCCACCGACTGAGTTTTTTGCCGTAAAATCAATTTTGGTAATGTTTTTTTCCCATATACAGTAAGACACTAAAACATTAAAAAACAAACAAAAAAACATTAAAACAACAAGATTTTACAGTAAAAAACAACAACTGGCAGCTCTGTTGCTTGAATTTTACCACTAAAAACAGTGGTGTTGTTTTTCCATTTATTCCATTTTTTTATATGTTGTAAAAAAACACTGCTTTTACTGTAAAATTCTGGTGACTGAGCTGCCAGTTTTTAAAGTAAAAATAAAATATATTTTTTTGCAGCTTATGTAAACAAATATATTGTTAATGTATTATATATATATACATGTATATTCATATATCACTCATTGTTAAACGTGGCCCTCTGAGGGCAACCATAACTGCGATGTGGCCCTCAATGAAAACGAGTTTGACACCCTTGGTCGAAATCGTAAAAAAAACGCGAGCATCAGGCAGCTAACAATACAGGTAATGGAGATTCAATCTATTTGACCTTATAAAGCCCTCTAAAACAACTCAAACATGGTTTTATATACATGCTGTAAGTATGTATATAATGTAGTAACAGGCACATTCATGACCGTATGTAATATTTACCGTTTTTTGTTATTTTGGTCATTTGGAGCAAAACTTTTTTTTGCGCACATTAATTTCCTTCAACAACATCTACTACTTATCATGACAGACAGTTACAAGTTTTAAAAGATGGGTGCGAAGCAGATCCAGCTCTAGTGAAACACTAAGCATCATTTAGCAGTAGTGCTAAACAAGAAACACAAAACAAGAACATAACAACACAGTCACTTACAATGTCCGCTGTCACTGGGAGGCTGGCTGACGTGATGTTTATATCTTTCAGCACAAGACTTGTGTTGCCTATTTAGGTGATGAGTTAATTGTAATCCCATTTGCTGCATTGTTACCCGTCTCGTATTCGCTGGTTTTTACTATCTAGACTGCACAGAAAAAAGAAAGACGTGTGTTCTTGTCTCAAATATGGATTGTAAACGATAGATAAAATGGAAAAAAAGTTCAGTTCCCCTTTTAAAAAATTTGAGTTACCAGCCTTACCATTGCTAGTTGGCATGGCGATTGTCAGAATTACCCCGTAAAGTAGGCCCAAGACATCTGGTCTTACTCGCTAGCTTATTGCTACAGATCGACATTACTTTGTTTTCCAACCAATGGAATAGAGAAAGTGAGGGTGAAGAATGAGCGGTTGACATTCATTAAATTAAAGAAAGAAATCATTAAAAGAATGACCGACCGTGGAGAGACAACTGGAGCATGTCACTACTAGTTTCCACCATACTAAAGCAAAATTAGCCATTAACGCCAGCAAAGGGTGTTAAAATAATATCAGATCGGCAGACATGTATCCATGAAAATATGGAGAAGCTGCTGATGGTGTTTGACAGAAGCAACTCAGGTAACTAAAGGTTAGTTTTTCTTTTTTAAAAGGTATGCTACGTTAAAAAAAAATTGTTTTTTAATTTTAAATTAATTTCACTGGTGATGTTTATCTGAAATATGAGTTTTTTTTAGTTACTAGCTCCGTCACATAACCAATCAGGCTCATTGAGGTAATACTGTGTGTTTTTTGTTTTTTTTAAATAACTGTGTTAGTAGAGATTAAATCAACACACCCCCAACTAGGGGTGTCAAAAGAAAATTGATTTTTGAATGAATCGCGATTCTTATGTGTTATATTAATCGATTTAATAACATTCAAAATCTTATTTTTTTTTTTTATTTTTTTTTTCAAAATCTGTCTTGTTCAGCCACTTTAGTAAATGTTTGGGTAGAATTTTATCAAACAAAACCAGTTTTTTTTAAGTAATATAGAACTGCAATCATAGTAATCATAGAACTCGCACCTGTATTGATTTTGAATAGCACAATGGCTATGAACGAACATTTGAAAAGAAAACCATCAACCATCAACTAGTCAATCGTCCGCGTGAGCATACGTTGTCATCATTACACAAAAACATGAATGTGTCATTTGTATCTGCTAGGGGTGTAACGGTACGTGTTTTGTATTGAACCGTTTCGGTACGGGGCTTTCGGTTGGGTACGGGGGTGTACCGAACGAGTTTCTAAGCTAAAGCTAAAGTCTTAACAAGCTGCTTTGCTCTTTCTGCTTCTGTCTCAGCACGCAGCATTGTCCCACCCACACAACCATCTGATTGGTACACAGAAAGCGCTAACAGCCAATCAGCAGTGCGTATTCAGAGCGTTAGCAGCCAATCAGCAGTGCGTATTTAGAGCGCATGTAGTCAGCGCTTCAGCGTGGAGCAGATAGGTGTTTAGCAGGTGAGCATCAGGCAGCGGACTCTCCCCAAATGATAATAAACACCTCCCAGTCAACTACTAGTAACATCACTATGAGCCCGTTGACCTTCTAGAAACTTAAACTGCAGCTCAGCTCACTCGCAGTCCTGGCTTGAGGTGAAGGCTAATTACCTCTCAGTTCCAGCCACATCGACCCCTTCTGAGCGCCTATTTTCAGCTGCTGGGAATATTGTAAACAAGAAAAGAAGCAGAGCATGTAGACATGCTAACCTTTCTTCATTACAACTGTTAGTCACTCACTGGAATGAGTAGAATTGGTTATTGTGTACTGTGTTGGACTGGATGTTTATTTTGCACATTTTAAAAGCAATACTTAATGTTTACAGTGCTCCAGAATATTTAGATTGACACTTTTTTGTATTGGATGTTTATCTTTATTTTTGCACATTTTAGCAAATAAGCAATACTTTCACTTTTTTTGAAATGTTTACACTGTTGTTACAGAATATTTCGTTTTGCACTTTTTTGTATTGGATGTTTATCTTTTTTTGCACATTTTAAAGCAAAATAAGCAATACTTTTACTTTTGAAATGCTTATACTATTGCAGAATATTAAGATTTGCACTGGATGTTTACTTTTATATTTGCACATTAAAAAGCAAATAACATTTAATTTTGTTAAATGTTAAAAGTTTTAAATGTTTACATTGTTACAGAATATTTTGTCATGTTGTTGTCAATGTTGACTGAGTGGCCATACTTTTTTTTTTTTGTAAATAAAAGCCATGCCTTTTGAAAAAACTGGCCTACAATTATTTTTTCATCTTCATTTTAAATTAAAAAAAAAATCGGTAAAAGGAAAAATAATCTATAGATTAATCGAAAAAAAGAATCTATAGATTAACCGATTAATCGAAAAAAATAATCTATAGATTAATCGATAGAAAAATAATCGTTAGCTGCAGCCTTAATAATGTGCTTTATTGGCGCACATTGTTCCCAGGCTTTCCCAAGCCACATAAAATTATGTAGCGGGCCAGATTTGGCACCGGGCCTTGCATTTGACAACTGTGAAGTAATGGGTTACAATGCCTATTTCTAGTCTACATGATGTGTCTTCATCCTCAGGTGTGCTTTTATGTGGCTCTTTACTACAATGTGATTATTGCATGGAGCCTTTTCTACATGGGCAACTCCTTCCAGTATCCTTTGCCTTGGCATCACTGTCCCATTGACGTGGCCACCAATAACACAGGTACTGTTGTGTGTGTGTGTGTGTGTGTGTGTGTGTGTGTGTGTGTGTGTGTGTGTGTGTGTGTGTGTGTGTGTGTGTGTGTGTGTGTGTGTGTGTGTGTGTGTGTGTGTGTGTGTGTGTGTGTGTGTGTGTGTGTGTTTGCGTGTGTGCGTGTTTGCGTGTGTGCGTGCGTGCGTGGATGTCTAAACCACCAAACCTTTCTTCTGTCTGAACAGTGAAAGAATGTGCACAAAGTTCGCCAACATCCTTTTTCTGGTTTCGGAAAGCTCTGAACATCTCTAATTCCATTGAGGAATCGGGAGAGTTTAATTCCATCATGACGGGATGTTTATTGGCTGCATGGACCATCGTTTCCTTAGCCATGATTAAGGGGATCAAGTCGTCTGCAAAGGTGAACAATCCCTATTTAATTCTTATTGAATTTTGGTGGGGGGTTCACTAACTTTGTTTATTTTGATATGTTGCAACATAGGATTGATTAACATAGGAAAAATGTCTTAAAGGCGGCTAGGTCTACAGTACATCTACGAACCCCGTTTCCATATGAGTTGGGAAATTGTGTTAGATGTAAATATAAAAGGAATACAATGTTTTGCAAATCCTTTGCAACCCATATTCAATTGAATATGCTACAATGACAACATATTTGATGTTCAAACTGATAAACATTTTTTGTTTTGCAAATAATCATTAACTTTAGAATTTGATTCCCGCAACACGTGACAAAGAAGTTGGGAAAGGTGGCAATAAATACTGATAAAGTTGAGGAGTGCTCATCAAACACTTATTTGGAACATCCCACAGGTGAACAGGCAAATTGGGAACAGGTGGGTGCCATGATTGGGTATAAAAGTAGATTCCATGAAATGCTCAGTCATTCACAAACAAGGATTGGGCGAGGGTTGTAATTGTTGAACAGTTTAAGAAAAACCTTTTTCAACCAGCTATTGCAAGGAATTTAGGGATTTCACCATCTACGGCCCGTAATATCATCAAAGGGTTCAGAGAATCTGGAGAAATCACTGCACGTAAGCAGCTAAGCCCGTGACCTTCGATCCCTCAGGCTGTACTGCATCAACAAGCAACATCAGTGTGTAAAGGATATCACCACGTGGGCTCAGGAACACTTCAGAAACCCACTGTCAGTAACTACAGTTGGTCGCTACATCTGTAAGTGCAAGTTAAAACTCTCCTATGCAAGGCAAAAAAACGTTTATCAACAACACCCAGAAACGCCGTCGGCTTCGCTGGGCCTGAGCTCATCTAAGATGGACTGATACAAAGTGGAAAAGTGTTCTGTGGTCTGACAAGTCCACATTTCAAATTGTTTTTGGAAACTGGACGTCGTGTCCTCCGGACCAAAGAGGAAAAGAACCATCCGGATTGTTATAGGCGCAAAGTTGAAAAGCCAGCATCTGTGATGGTATGGGGGTGTTAGTGCCCAAGACATGGGTAACTTACACATCTGTGAAGGCGCCATTAATGCTGAAAGGTACATACAGGTTTTGGAGCAAAATATGTTGCCATCCAAGCAACGTTACCATGGATGCCCCTGCTTATTTCAGCAAGATGGCGTCATAGTAAAAGAGTGCGGGTACTAGACTGGCCTGCCTGTAGTCCAGACCTGTCTCCCATTGAAAATGTGTGGCGCATTATGAAGCCTAAAATACCACAACGGAGACCCCCGGACTGTTGAACAACTTAAGCTGTACATCAAGCAAGAATGGGAAATAATTCCACATGAGAAGCTTAAAAAATGTGTCTCCTCAATTCCCAAACGTTTACTGAGTGTTGTTAAAAGGAAAGGCCATGTAACACAGTGGTGAACATGCCCTTTCCCAACTACTTTGGCACGTGTTGCAGCCATAAAATTCTAAGTTAATTATTATTTGCAAAAAAAAAATAAAGTTTATGAGTTTGAACATCAAATATGTTGTCTTTGTAGTGCATTCAATTGAATATGGGTTGAAAAGGATTTGCAAATCATTGTATTCCGTTTATATTTACATCTAACACAATTTCCCAACTCATATGGAAACGGGGTTTGTATGTAATAGGGGTGTCAAAAAAAATTGCGATTCTTACTTGTAACGATTCTTAGTCGACTCAAAAAAATAAAAACTCGATGTATTTTTTTGTTTTTTCTCTCCAGCCACTCAGGCAAATTGTTGATGTAGACGCCCATATCTGCTTTATAGATTTACTTTAGAAATCGGATGCTTCTCTTGTTGTCTTATTTATATTTGACTTTATTAAATGTTTGGTTAGAATTTTATTAAACAAAACCAGTTTTCTTTTAAGTAATATATACATTTATCAGAGCTGTTATCTATTTTATGGAGTAATGTAGTTGATCATAGAACTGGCACCCCATGTTATTAAAAAAATATTGATTTTGAATCCAGAATCGTTTTAAATCAAGAATCGATTCTGAATTGAATCGATTCGTGTAGTGCCCAAATATTCACAGCCCTACTGTGCAAGTAACGTTACTGACACATAGTGACCAGTCAGTTTACAGTTTACATATCATCACAATATGTTTTGCTCTCTAAAAAAAGTCATAGATTTGACTGTCAATTATGGGCAAAATCTAATGTATCACATTCGACTATTATAAATTCTTAGTCGAAGACATCCCTTCTTTAACTCAAAAACTTTTATACAGTACTGTAATCTCATCAGACTCTTAGGGTGGAAATCAGAAACAACAATTAATAAGTGAATTATATTTATACAGCACGTTTTCTCTAGTGAACGCTTTACATTGAGAAACCCATTATCTACACTTCAGCTACATTTATACCAGTGTGGGTGGCACTGGGAGCAAGCTGGGTGACCTGCCTTGCCCAAAGAAACAACTGCAGTGACTAGGATGGCGGAAGCTGGATTCAAATCAGCAACACCCAAATTTCTGGCCGGCTGCTCTACCATCTGATCCATGTCCCCGTAACGACCTCTCTATTCCGTGTTCCTTTTTCAGGTGATGTACTTCTCCTCAGTGTTTCCCTACGTGGTGCTCTTCATTTTCCTCATCAGAGGGTTGATGTTGGATGGAGCAGTAGAGGGAATCACATACATGTTTTATCCCAGAGTAAGTACACATTCCAAAGTGTGTTTGATCACGTCAATGCTGCTAGAAGTCTTATTTTAATAATCATAAACGACTAGATTCTAACAGAACTGTGATTATCATTTCTCAGTTGGAGATTTGGGGGAACATGCAGGTGTGGCGACAGGCTGCCACTCAAGTGTTTTTCGCCCTAGGACTGGGTTACGGCTCTGTCATCGCGTATTCTTCTTACAATCCGGTCCAAAACAACTGCCACAGGGATGCTTTGATGGTCTCGGGCATCAACTTCATGACGTCCGTGTTGGCCTCGCTTGTGGTTTTCGTCATCTTGGGTTTTCGAGCCAAGAACATCGCAAAGGACTGCGTGGCTGGGTAAGCATCAGAGTCCGAAAGAGTGATCTGACTAAAGCATTTGTTTCAAATAATGACACTTTTTACAAGAAAATAACATTTCATGTTTTAGAAAGGGCCAACCAGAGCCCAGACCAAAATCCAATTTTACAATCTATGGGGTGACCGGAAGGGGGGCCATGAACAAGAGATGCCCTCGCAATATGACAGCTTTGGAGCGCTTCTGCAAACAATAGTATAGATATGGTGATGTGCCAAGCTTGACACTATTTTCAAAAAATAGTGGCAAGTGATTTAAAATGTACAAATTGTGTGTTTTGGTGTGGTCACACTTACTGGATGCATATATATTCTATTTTCTTAAGTCATAGTACATTAAAGGTTATATTATTTGTACCTGTTTTCTTTTCTGTATCCACTGAAGTCACTTCCTCCTGAATTTGCCTTTAAGAGTTAAAATAAAAATGTAAAAGATATAAGAGGAAAAATAAAAAAGATAAATTGTGGCGTTTTTTTACCAACTTTTGTTAAAAAACAGTAAGTAGCTTCCGCGTTATATTAACTATCGATGATAAAACATTATTTGGCAGTAGAAACAAGGCATGTGTTAGCACTAAAAGTGTCAAATGCACCACGATGTCAGCTCTAAAAACTTTTCCTTATTCTTATTGTTCATCTGATTTATTTGCAGAAATCTCGGCCTCCTCAGCGCCACGTCGACCCAGGGACAGGACCAACACTGGTGGCCTTGGTTCAACATGACAGATCCAAGCTCTGTGCTTGTAGAAGACTACAGAGAGTGGTACAGCCACTATGGCGCCATGCTGAGTCTGAACATCACCGACTGCAGTTTGGAGGATGAGATGAACAAGGTAGGAAATGGTAGTTTTTGTGTAGAACCTGCAAACAAGAGGTAAACAACAGGCAAATCTACAGACCGTGCAGCAAGATTGAGACCTTTCACTTTTGCGTGAAGATTCTGTGGAATAGGTTTACAAAAAATCCTATTAGGTTTGTCACAAGGTGCTGTGTTATTGCATAACAAGAGGATGGAAGTATATAACTGTTCCTAGAGACTAAAAAGGTTCTGTGAAATATTCTGTGCAAGGCTGAAAACTATGGGATGTTTAGGATGGATAAAGTTTCCAGTAGAGATGGAAGCAAGGTGTGTTGTACAAGTAGGAAGGCAAACTAAATAAACAGAGTTCTAGATAGATACTGCCTTTATCATTTATTTAGAAATGTACACTTTGTGTAGACGTTTACCTTGCGGCCTCACATGGAAGCTGATATCCACTTGGAAAAAAACTTTTTTTTTCTGAGAACGTAAAGTATTGAAAATATGCTGGAATATTCATTCAGTAGCCTAGCATAGTTTTGTGTATTTGTAGATTCACTTAGTTTTTAGGTTTGGTTTACTTAAAGTTTGTTTATTTTCAATGTTTTTGTAGGCACAGTTAATCTTTCTTTTAGGCAGGGTTGTGCCAATCGATCGTGAAAAAGTATGTGATCGGCCAGCGGCAAATAATGTCTCTCAATCATTGCATCAATCAATTAATAACCTGCATTTATTTGCCGCATTGTATCACTGGAGGACAAGGATAAACATGTTACACCTGGAGGAAGAACAAAGAGGAGCAGACAACAAGGGATGCTAAGCGCTCAGATTGGAACAACACAAAATAAGTACTTAGTAAAGTTTAAGACGTGTAGCTGGAACCACGTTACAGCAGAAAGTAAGCAGCTATTAAAGCAGCACTAAGTAACTTTTCAACCTTCATAAAATATTTGCATAATCTTTGGGATGATACATCGACTTTCAACTAGTTGAATGACACCTCTGCCATGGCCTGAGAGGGTCAGTATAACTTTCACTGGCATAAGCAACTTTGAGGAGGGTGGCAGGAACCACACACACTGCTACACAAAAAACTACAAATGTGCTGACTTGCTTTACGGCATACGTCACTTCCCCCTTTTTCCATTCATTAAAATGTTGATGCCAACACCTACGTGCAATGACTATCATGGTAGATGCTGCAAAACAACCAAAGAAACGAAAAGTTTTGCCTAAGGAGACAAAAAAATTATAAGGGAGGCTACCCAGATAAAAGGACAGTCAAAGATCAACATTTCCCAGGCTTTCACTCGTTGGCATGAGCTCAAAAACGAGGAGGGAATTTCGACCGATGCTGCCTTGGTTCTGTTACTGCTAAACTAGTAGTGATTTTCGATGCTCAAATCAAAATGATAATGCTAATGTTAGCTATCGTAAAGTTTGCGTGGTAGCAATAAATAGCCACTAGCTTGATAGTTGGCAGTTACACACTGACACGACAAGCAACGCAACAAACTCAAAAGTACTGCATAAAGAAAAAACAATGTGATGACCGCAAATTTAAGGTTTGAGCGAAATATGTAGGAAAGATCAGTCATACTGAATCATTGTGGTATTATCGTGTCAGTTTGGCGCTATATGCGTTGGTCCTAATGGGAAATGTGGTCTTCCTTCTGGCAAAACACTAACGCTTTGTTCCACTGGCGCCGCCAAAATCAACCGAAACTGAAAGTTCTTAAGTGGGACTTCAACAGGAAATATTTATAAATAGATTAATACAAGTCTAGAGAGAGAATAATATAACAACTGTTGGTGTGTAGCAGCCAGGCAAACATGTAAGGGGAGGGCAAATTGATTCCTATATCTGTATAGTCGATACCAAGTAGTATCAGTATATGATTGATAATGGAGTGATTAGATCGATATTTTTATTCTCACAAAATTAGGTTTTTGTCATTGTTCATGTTTTCAAACTCAGGGATGAATTTTTTTGACACAAGAGGACTGAGGGCAAAAAGCAAATAATTTCAATTTGTAGTACATGTTTTTGTTTGTAGGAACTGGTTAAAATATTATATTCTTATCGTTAAACTGAAAAATATACAGTTAATGCATGTGTATCGGCCGATCTCATTCGAGGATGATCGGTATTACAGCATACCGTAAAACCCTAGTTTTAGGTTAAGATCAAGTTAGTTTAGTGTAAGTTTTATATTAATTTTAAGAGTCTTAGTCTTACATTAATTAAAATAATTTATGTTTTAGTTTTATTCTCGTATAAGTTACTTTAGTTTTTGTTTAGTCTTTTTTTGACTAAAAAAAAATTTTGTTTGATTTAAAATTAGTTTTAGGTTTGTTTTGTTTAGTTGTTTTAGGTTTAGGTTGTTTATAAGTTTCGTTTTCCAGTTCTCAATTTTTAGTTTTAGTATACGTTTTGCGTGTAAATTATCTCGTTTTAGTTAGTAGGTTTTTTTCAACAAAAATTGTGATTGAGTTCTTCGATTTAATTATTTCAGTTTTCTTTCAGTTCTGTCTGAGTTTAGTTTTACTGTGCGCTCATTTTGCTAGGGAAAAATATGATAAACAACTCCCAATTGTACTCACTGCAATATAAAACATGCTATGTAGTGTGGATGCCAAAGTTATCCAAAATGTATCATATTTTAGTTTCCAGCTCTTGTCAGTCAGTCAAGATATAAACAAAGTCGTCATGTTCCGTGTTTTGTTTATGTCGGTGCTCAGGGAGTGGAGGGGACAGGACTGGCCTTCATAGCGTTCACTGAGGTGATGGCTCTCTTCCCAGCCAGCCCTTTCTGGTCTACCTTATTTTTCCTAATGCTGCTCAACCTGGGCCTCAGCACCATGTTTGGGACCATGCAGGGAATCCTTACACCTCTCATGGACAATTTCAAGCTGCTGGGACGCCACCGCACTTTGCTCACCGGTAAAACGCCAACCAGGTTTCAGAGCAATCGCCACATTCTTTGTACATTCAGCTGTCATTTCTCTCCCATGTTTGTTTGTCAGTGTGCAGCTGCGCTGTGGGCTTCCTGATAGGACTTCTCTTCACTCAGCGCTCAGGCAACTATTTTGTGGCCATGTTTGACGATTACTCTGCCACGCTGCCGTTGATCATCGTTGTCATCTTCGAAACCATCAGTGTATCCTGGGTCTATGGTACAGATCGGTAAGACCTTCACATCCTAATGTCCTTGACAGTTATCAAGCCTGGATTCAACATATTTTTTGTGGCTTTTTTGGCTTGCAGTTTTCTGGATGATATTGAAGACATGCTTAAATGGCGCCCTCCAGTGGTATACAAATATCTTTGGAAGTATGTGTGCTTGCTGGCCATGATCGGACTTTTGACTGCCAGTTTGTTGAGAATGGTCTTTAAAAGGCCCACATACACAGCCTGGAATCAAAGCACGGTAAGATGGCAATTTAATTATCACTGTCACGCCCCAACATGTAGAGGTCTTAGATGTCAGGGGACTCCGCTGCAGAGCAAAATATTACCAAACTAACATCAAAACACCCTTGTAGGCATTCTCTATAGGAGAATATTGATATCGGTCTGATATCAGCAAAGAAACAAGTATCGGATGATATTGGCTTGCATCTAAAATCTCAGATACAAGCTGTCCTGCGGCTTGTTTACTTGTGCAAAGCTAAACAGCCAGTTAACATCTAAATGCCCTCCAACAAGCACACAAGGTTGGTCTTTACTTGTACTTTTGTGAAGTCATTTACAAAAGGTAAACAACAAAACATGGTAGGCTAAAGGCTACTAGGCGCTTTGGAGCTAGACAAACATACAAGTATCCTTAATTGAACAATATTGCAGTCTTAAACCCCAACAATTTCCATATAAACAAGTATAAAATAATTATAGTTGCGTATTACGTACAGATACAAAGTCTCCAAGGCAGAAGCGTATTAGAAAGTATCCAGCAACAAACGTGTCTGCATCATTCAACTTTTTGCGTCATGCCCTTAATTTAATTAATTATTCTGACCACAAGGTGTCACCAAAAAACCAATTACACTCTCCTTTAAAAGTATTATTCTGTCATAACAAAAAGTTAAAGTTAAAATACCAATGATTGTCACACACACACCAGGTGTGGCGAAATTATTCTCTGCATTTGACCCATCACCCTTGATCACCCCCTGGGAGGTGAGGGGAGCAGTGGGCAGCCCCTTTAATATCTCATTAAATATCCAAACTCACAACCTACCCATCTCAGGGCGGACACTCTAGGGTTAGTGTTTTAAAGCCTAGTATCTCTGATTAATTTCACTTGATAAAGCCTTTTCTAACATTCCACACTACAAAATAAATATGTGGTATTATTCTTGCTGATATCGTATCCGTCTAATATCGCTATCGGCCAATAATCAAAGTTCAATTATCAGTGTCTTATCGGAAGTGAAATACCAGTAGTTGTATCGGGACACCCCTAATTCTTTATACACCTTATAGGATGACATTAAAGTTGAACTCTGCGATGAGGTGGCACTTGTCCAGGGTGTACCCCGCCTTCCGCCCGATTGTAGCTGAGATAGGCTCCAGCACCCCTCGCGACCCCGAAAGGGATAAGCGGTAGAAAGTGGATGGATGGATGGATGGATTAAAGTTGAACTTGTACGGTATGATAAGGGAATTATTAAAATTAAACAATAATATGTTTGTTGTGGATTTAATTTGAGTGCTTCTGTAAAAAAAATTTGTAGGACACAATAGAAAATCAACTTTTAGTAACTACGAATAATCTTCTCAATCTTACAATTGATACCAACATGAGTGCATTCATTGTACATCTGTAGTATAGTGTGAACCATTGGCGTTGTTAGGCCTATTTTAGGGGGGCTCAAGCCGCCCTAAAATGTTCTTAAGCCCCCTTAAATAATTTGGTGTTAAAAAAAAATACATGCCGACATATACATTATAAAGTGGCCCGAATATGACTTTAAATAAATAATCATATAACCTGTCATTATTCACTCAGTTTCCCCGCACTTCATAGTGTAAGGTAGAGAGCCCCTTTAGTGTGTCGGTATCCAATCCAGTCCACTTATTCATATAGAAAATGCCCACATCATTCAAAATCCTGTCCGTATTTTCTCTGCGACCTTGCTTGCGGTCCTGCAGGTGTACGAAGCACATTAGCACACAGCACTGCAGAACAACAACCTTGTGTCTGCAATTGTAAATAATTTAGTTTTTAAGTTTTGTGTTTCTTGTAGAATCTATATAAAGTAATGTACATTAGCCTATTGTTAAAATAATGAAAACAACATCATTAAATATATTTGTTTTATTGTATTGTTACATTAATAGCTGTTGTATTATTATAGGATGGCTTGTTAAACATTTCATAGGATTTTCAGAGGGTGGAAAAACCAAGACATTTAATATAAAATGTAAAATGAATAAATACATAAAAAGAAAAAGGAAAAAATATGGTTAAAAGCCATCGTCCCGGGGAGCATTTAATTTCGTCCCGTGCATTTTTTTTACCGTCCCCAGGACGACGGGACTACATTAATCTCAAGCCCTGGAAGTTACATTTTATTGTTTGCATTATTTGTTTCAGCATTGCACTTTGAAGATCAGTTCTTTGACAGCTTTGGCTCTTTTTCAGATCACAGACTAAGTCTTTCTTATTTACAGTATATATAAATGTTTCTCATTTCTATTCAGACTTCCATACATCTTTAATTTCCTTAACGGCTTGCCATAATATATATAAATATATATATATATATATATATATAAATATATTATATACAAGCCAAATTATCCCAATCCAGATATTACTTTAATTCAAGTAATTAAGTAATATTTCCAGGGCTTGAATTTACAACCATTTTAGTCACATATGTGCCCAAAATGTAATCTGTGCAACTTCAAAATATTTGGGAACAAACAATTATTGTATTGTGAGTGAAAGTGGTGGCATTAGCCTCTATGTTGTGAATGAATAACATAGAGGCTAATGCCATGACTTTCATTGTGTTTCAGTGTATCTTGAAGGATCATGCAAGTAATTGTTTCTTGTTGATGCTGTAAACAAAATGTCACTGTGCAAACCCATGTTTGTTGTTGTACTGAACACAGATTGAAACTAAACCGACTGAAATAATAATAATAACAATGAATAATTTCTAAGTCTTTGCTAGCCGTTTGTGAAGTTTTGTGCTCTTGCGCTACGTTTGCTCGCATCCTGTGCATCTCCTGGGGGCTAAGCCCCCCCTGTCCTTAAAAGCTAGTGACCCCCCTGGTGTGAACCCCTTTTTAAAACATAAACCTTATAATGTTAACGCCGGCCCACACGTCCCTAAAAAAGTAGAAGAACTAAATGTTTTCTCCCAGCCAATCAGCAAAAATATTAAAACGGAGCGTCTCTGTGGTTTGGTTTGCCGTCTTTTTTAAATTATCTACTGTATTTTCCGGTATATAAGCCACACCCACTAAATCTTAGAAGAAAAAAATATGTTTTCATATATTAACCGCACCGGGCTACAAGCCACAGATATTGTGAAATGAGATATTTACATAGAAAGATTTTGTAAACGTTTATTTACATACCTTAAAAGTTTCCAAACGGTGCCTGTAACACTGCAGTAAAACAGCTAAACAAAACAGAAAAGTCACCTTTGAGATGAATAAGGTTTCATAAGATTCAAGATGTTTATCAGGATTCTTCTTTTTTGTACTTTGTAAACATTTTGAGTATGATCAGTTTCCTAAAGTCGATTATTTGATTATTTTGATTATTTGATTACATTATTTGATTACTTTGTTTACTCCATTCCACAATTTAGCAGTTAGCGGAAAAAATCCATAGATTAGCTGCACCTTTGTATAAGCCGCAGTTTCAAAGCTTGAGAAAAAAGTAGTGGCTTATAGTCCCTAAAATACAATATTAGCACTACAAGCTATTATATTTATGGTATTGGTAATCTATTCCTGTTAACCTATGCTATTTATATATGATCGGTAGGTTGGAGTTCAAATCCCAGCCGAGTCATACCAAAGACTATAAAAATGGGACCCATTACCTCCCTGCTTGGCACTCAGCATCAAGGGTTGGAATTGGGGGTTAAATCACCAAAATGATTCCTGGGCGCGGCGCCGCTGCTGCCCACTGCTCCCCAAGGGGATGGGTCAAATGTAGAGGACAAATTTCACCACACCTAGTGTGTGTGTGACAATCATTGGTACTTTAACTTTAACCTTAACTTATAAACTACTCTAATGATTCTCAAACTGTGGTAGGGCTCCATCTAGTGGTATCACTTAATTAAATATGCAAACACAGTGTTACTGTTCAAACTGTGTGTAATGTTTCAGTTGCCAAAAATATAAACTTTACTTGTTAAATAAAACATCTGCCTTGTTTTAATGAATACTTAGGCCTACTAAGCAACTGTATTTTAATGGTGGTACTTGGTGAGCCAAGTGTTTTCTGAGGTGGTACTTTGTGGAAAAAAGTTTGAGAACCATTGACCTTCTCTATTTATATCCTATTGTATTTACAGCATTATGTACATTACAGTGTTCTTGTGGTACTTATCGGGATAAATCTGGGACCTCAAGAAATACATTTTCTGCCTTCTGTTATGCTGAAATGACAATAAAGCTCTTTTAATCCTTGATGACATTAGAATTGAATAAATCAAAGTTTTGTTAAATTTGAATAAATGTAAATACATTAATATCCATCCATCCATCTTCAACCGCTTATCCGGAATCGGGTCGCGGGGACAACAGCTCCAGCAGAGACCCCCAGACTTCCCTCTCCAGAGCAACATTTGCGACTTCCTCCTGGGGAATCCCGAAGCGTTCCCAGGCAAGAGAGGGGATGTAATTCCCCCCATCTGGTCCTTGTCCTGCCGCGGGGCCTCCTCCCAGTGGGACGTGCAACAAGAATCTCCCTAGGGAGACGCTCGTGAGGCATCCGCACGAGATGCCCGAACCACCTAAGCTGGCTCCTTTCCAAGCGAAGGAGCAGCGGCTCTACTCCGAATCTCTCTCGGGTGACTGCACTTCTCACCCTATCTCTAAGGGAGATGCCAGCCACCCTTCTGAGGAAACTCATTTCGGCCGCTTGTATCCGCGATCTTATTCTTTCGGTCATTACCCACACTTCATGACCATAGGTGAGAGTAGGAATGTAGATAGCTCGGTAGACCGAGAGCTTTGCCTTCTGGCTCAGCTCTCGTTTCGTCACAACAGTGCGGCAGAGAGACTGCAATACTGCCCCAGCTGCTCCGATTCTCCGGCAGATTTCCTTCTCCATCTTTCCCTCACTCGTGAACAAGATCCCGAGATACTTAAACTCCTCCACCTGGGACAGAGTCTTGTCCCCTACCCGGACTGTACAAACCATTGGTTTCCTGCTGAGAACCATGGCCTCAGATTTGGAGATGCTGATCCTCATTCCAGCCGCTGAACACTCGGCTGCGAACCGATCCAGTGAGAGCTGAAGGTCACGAACCGAAGGTGCCATCAGGACCACATCATCTGCAAACAGCAGTGACGCAACCTTTAGCCCCCCGAGACGTATACCCTCTCCGCCATGGCCACGACTCCGCCTAGAAATCCTGTCCATGAAAATCACAAACAGGATAGGTGACAGAGCGCAGCCCTGGCGGAGACCAACCCTCACTGGAAACGGATCCGACTTACATCCAAGCACCCGGACACAACTCTCGCTTTGGTTGTACAGAGATTGGATGGCCCTCAGCAGGGTTCCCCTCACTCCGTACTCCCTCAGCACCTCCCACAAGATCTCCCGGGGGACGCGGTCATACGCCTTCTCCAAATCCACAAAACACATGTAGACTGGATAGGCATACTCCCAGGCCTTCTCTAGGATTCCCGCAAGCATAAAGAGTTGGTCAGTTGTTCCACGACCAGGACGGAATCCACATTGCTCCTCTTGAATCTGAGGTTCGACTATCGGCCGGACCCTCCTTTCCAGTACCTTGGCGTAAACTTTCCCAGGGAGGCTGAGTAGTGTGATACCCCTGTAATTAGCACACACCCTCTGGTCCCCCTTTTTGAAAAGGGGAACCACCACCCCAGTCTGCCACTCCCTCGGCACTGTCCCAGACTTCCACGCAATGTTGAAAAGGCGTATCAACCAAGACAGCCCATCAACACCCAGAGCCTTCAGCATTTCTGGACGGATCTCGTCAACCCCCGGAGCTTTGCCACTGTGGAGTTGTCTAACTACCTCAGTGACTTCACTCCGAGAGATCGACGTCGATCCCCCATCATCCTCAGGCCCTGCTCCTATCAGGGAGGGTGTGTCTGATGTATTTGGGTTCAGGAGTTCCTCAAAGTGCTCTTTCCAACGCCCTACGACTTCCTCACTTGAAGTCAGCAAAGTCCCATCCTTGCCGTACACAGCTAGGATGGTTCCCTGCTTCCCCCTCCTGAGGTGCCGTATGGTCTTCCAGAACAGCTTTGGTGCCGCCCGATAGTCCTTCTCCATGGATTCCCCGAACTGCTCCCACACCCTCTGCTTAACCTCGTCCACAGCCACGGCCGCTTCCCTTCGGGCCCGTCGGTACCTTGCAACTGCCTCCGGAGTCCCCCGGGATAACATACCCCGGTAGGACTCCTTCTTCAGTCGGACGGCTTCCCTGACCACCACTGTCCACCAGGGTGTTCGAGGGTTACCGCCCCTTGAGGCACCTAAGACCTTCTGGCCACAGCTCGCAGCTGCAGCTTTAGCAATAGAGGCTTTGAACATTGCCCATTCCTGTTCAATGTCCCCAACCTCCACAGGGATGGCAGAGAAGTCCCGCCGGAGGTGGGAGTTGAAGTCCTTCCGGACAGAGGACTCCTCCAAACGTTCCCAGTTCACCCGCACTACACGCTTGGGTTTGCCAGGTCTGTCCAGAGGTTACCCCCGCCATCTAACCCAACTCACCACCAGATGGTGATCAGTTGACAGTTCAGCCCCTCTCTTCACCCGAGTGTCCAAAACATACGGCCTCAGATCAGCTGATACGATTACAAAATCGATCATTGATCTTTGGCCTAGGGTGCTCTGGTACCAGGTACACCTATGAGCATCCTTATGCTTGAACATGGTGTTTGTTATCGCAAGTCCGTGACTAGCACAGAAGTCCAATAACAATCCACCACTCAGGTTCAGATCAGGGAGACCGTTCCTCCCAATCACGCCAGTCCAAGTATCACTGTCATTGCCCACGTGCGCGTTGAAGTCCCCCAGCAAGACTATGGAATCCCCTGCCGGCGCCCCATACAGGACCCCATGCAAGGTATCCAAGAAGGCCGAATACTCTGAACTCTTGTTTGGTGCGTATGCACAAACAACAGTCAGAGTTTTCCCCCCTCCAACCCTAAGGCGAAGGGAGGCGACCCTCTTGTCCACCGGGGTGAACTCCAACGTACAGGCACTCAGCCGGGGACTCGTGAGTATCCCCACACCCGCCTGTGCCCTCACACCCTGAGCAACTCCAGAAGTGAACAAGGTCCATCCCTTGTCCAGGAGTGTGGTTTCAGAGCCCTTGCTATGCGTAGAGGTAAGCCCCACCAGATCCAACCGGTAGCGCTCCACCTCTCGCACCAGCTCAGGCTCCTTCCCCACCAGCGTAGAGACGTTCCACGTCCCGAAAGTCAGCCTCTGCTGCCCCGAATTGGTCCGTCTGGAGCCTCCACTTTCACTGCCATCCACTTGGTAGCGCACCCGACCCCACTGGTTCCGACCGCGGGTGGTGGGCCCACGTGGCGGAGAAGATGGTGTGTCCACGTAGCTTCTTCGGGCTGTGCCCGGCCGGGCTCCGTGGCTAGCCCGGCCACCAGGCGCTCGCTGACGAGCCCTACCTCCGGGCCTAGCTCCGGAGGAGGGCCCCGGGCTTCCTCCGGGCCGGGTAACGCATCCTCTTTTAGTGTAGTTCATGGGGGGTATCGTAACCCTGATGGGGGGGGGGCATTCGGGTGCTACACCTTGCCCAAGGGTGACCCGGAACTATGTAAGGCAGGGGCGTTCAACTCCCTGAGGCTTAATACAAGCCCACATACCATGTTAGTTCATTATTATCATTATGAACAATAATACCAAACATTTAATTACTAATTATAAACTGTACAATTGGAAAATTGAATAGTGAATTAATAGATGAATAATAGGGTTATATATTAAATAATAATTTAAACCAACCGTATTTCATAAATAAAAAGGCAAACTTTTTTAAAAGTCTTGTTGTATAATTTCTGGGCATTTCAAATTAAAAAGGTCCATAATGAGTATCAACAATTTTAATTTAGTAGTGGTAGTTGAAGTATTTAGTTAATTTTCTTGTTATTTGTCTATCTTCATCTGTACAGGGCTCTGAGATGACGTTGGAGTACCCCAGCTGGGCGCTGGCTATGATCGTGGTGCTTATACTCTTTGCCAGCCTGCCCGTGCCAATCGGCTACATCCATGCCACTCTGCAGCACCGCTGGCTGCCCGACGCCCACGCCGAGGAGGCGGGCGGTCAGGACGTGCGCCGCGACTTGTACACCAAATGCAGCTCTGCCGAGCAGCTGGATTCCGACTCCCACCAAGTTACCCCCGAGGAAGATGGCGTTCGTTCCAGGACGACCTTCCTGCCGGTGGGCAGCGAACATTATCACCTCCTGTCCCAACAGGAGGAAGAGGAGGAGCAGGACACCGGGGTGTGAGGGAGCCTTTTCAGAGGATGGAAAGCATTTCGAATGTGGGTCCTAAACGAGGGATGCTATGGTCAGAGGAGGACACATTTAGTCTGTTTTATTGAGTAACACCAGCAATCATGTAGCAGCACTAGCAAGTGTGCTGGTACATTCTGAAAAACAAACATGGCTTGTACAAAAATGTCCTCCTCGTTTGCATGTCTTTGTGCTTGTGAGGACCACATTTTGTACACATGTTTGTGTCTCTGCCGTGATGTAACACTAAGACCGCCCTCGAGGCTTTAAGAGCTGAGCAGAGCTGTAGTGCAGTAGGACGCGCTCTTTTTCATGGACATTTTAGCTCTTCCTCTTGAGGTGCCACACCCTAGTCGGGAGTGCAGAGGAGCCCAGTCTGCTGCTCCTAAGCTTAAAGTTTGAAATCCATTCTACAACTCAAAACTCCAGTTGTAGTTTTCTGGGTGAAACGTAGACGAGCCTGCACGTCGCATCTCACTGCTCCTGCAGGGTGAACAGTAACCATACCCGAAACTGGCTGCCCTGAACAAGGTTGTTTCAGAAGGCAGTTAAATGTGCTGTGATTCTGAATCCTTGGTGTATTTGAGACTCCTTAGCACATGTTAAGACACCTGGAAACTGTTTTTTGAATTTGCCGGCGAGAAAAAAATGCATGACCCGTCTCCTTTTTTAAATTAACTTTCGATTTCAGGAAAGTTTTGATGGATCCTCACTTGCTTATGTGGCAGTTTTATATCACAAAGAATGCGTGCGTGACAACCTTTAGATATACTCACGTGTGTATTCCTTATATTTTACCTCATGTTGATAGTGATGCTGTAAATGATATGTATTGAGGATTTTATTAAATGTTCTTGCTGGCAGCCTTTAAATTGAATTTACGTTGGACTGGTATCTTCTGCCCTGAGATTTAAAGGTTATTGTCTAGTTAGAAAAGTGCACGTCCTGAATGTGAGTCTGAATGATTGTTTGGTGACCAGTCCATGGTCTAAGGATGAGCGGGTAAAGAAAATGGAATGGAAGTTTTTGTTTTTTTTTGTTTTTCTAATCTGTCACGCAACACTACAATGTAAAAAATTACTAGGATTTCACATCATTTAACTGTATTTTTTCACAATGAAATACTATACTACAACAAATCACGATATCCTTATATTTTCACAGTAAAATACTGTAATAGTCATAACATCACAGCAAGTTAGTGTAAATTCAAACTCTCAAGACAGTGCTTCTCAAACGTTTTTCACCAAGTGGCCACCTCAGAAAACACGAAAGTAGCATAGTGGGCCCAAGTATTCATTAACAAGTATAATTAATATTTTTGGCCACTGTAACATAATTGTATATTTGAATATAGGAAAATAAAACACTGTACTTAAATATAGAATCAAATGAAAGTAGCACTTGTAAACTTGTTTTAATTATTTGTATCTCCTTTCATTTTCTTGTCATCACTTGATAATATACTTTGGGTAGCATTTTTCTGTTAATTGTTTTGTACATTATTTATATCGTAACGGACTGGGTCCTATGTTATGTTATGTTCCAATTTGATCTGTGTTTAACAGATGGGGTTTTCCATGGCCTTGAAGGCATCATTGTTGCGTGCAGCTTTCTCTGCCAATGTTCGTCTTTGTTTACATGTGTTCTGCGTGTTGATTGGCTGGGAGGCTGGGAAAGGGTGGACGTAAGCGGAGAATTTGGGGAACATTCGGTTCCCAAGCGTGATAGAAATGACGTAGTTGATCAGGGGTGGCCGGTTCAGGCCCGTGAACAGGTTTTATCCGGCCCGTGGGATGAGTTTGTTAAATATAAAAATTAACCTGACATTTTTGAATGAAAAAAACAGCTGTTCTAAATGTGTCCACTAGATGTCGCAATAGCGATTCTTTGTATCTTTGTAGATGATGCTACATACATACGAAAATTACCAAATAGTAGCCCGGGCGTTTATTTCACAAAATCGAATTTGGAGACAGGCGTTTAAAAGAAGCAAGCGGTTATTTGCACAAGGCTTTTATTTGTTTTTGCACCAGCCTGCACCAGGCCATTATTTGGTTACAATGGTTACAGTCCAGTATTTTTTTTTCGTACAAAAAACTTTAAATGTAAAAGCTATTGTAAACATACAAACAAAAAAACAAGAGATCAACATGAGGTAGGCTATCAAAAGACAAGAGATCAACAAGGCCTCAACATGGCAGTAGTGCAACAATTGTCAAATAGAATACCATTACTAAAAATAAATAAACTTTTTAAATAAAGCAGCATACAGGAAAAATAAAATTATGGTACCAAGTACTCTATAAAACCATCAAAACAATAATACTGCAGCAAACGCAACCCCAGTAGCATTTTAATCTAAATTATGCAAATAACAGCCCATGGGCGGCTATTTGGACATAGACGGTTATTAGGAAGAGGCGGTTAATTCACAAAATGGGGTCAGACCCCGGGCGGCTATTAGGACATGGGCGGTTATTTGCCCAAGGGCGTTTATTTGGTAATATACGGTATGTACAAAATAAACCACATGAAGTTAATACATCAGTCAAGGAAAATGATCAAACTACATAAATAACATACTGTAATTTGATTTTGATATAATTTTTTTATCTTGATAGATTGAAAATTAACACCAATGAGTTGACTGATGAACATTATCACATAATGTATTCAGAAAATATAAATAACGACAATACTATTAACCGCAACATGTAAGTGTAAAACAACAACAACAACATTATGATTTGTACAATTTCAGAATGTGCTTGTTGCATTTTCAAACAAAGAAACCATTCTGAAGTTGTCTTTATTTTTACTTGGGAGTAGATTTTTCTCCATGTGGCCCCCGATCTAAAATGAGTTTGACACCCCTGGAGTAGATGATTCTTTTTGTCTTAATTGTTTATTTTGGCATTCCCTGCGGCCCACAGTAGTCATATTTCAACGACTTCCATTGAAGGCTGATAAACCATTTTAACAACAATTTTAGTTGTAATTTAATTGTAATGAACTATCACAGCTTTGCAGTAACAGCAAGTTGCTGCAAATATATTTCCCAGTAAATCGCTGTAAAAGTAATGCAACTATTAGCCAGTAATTTCACCATCAGTGTGTGAATGTGTGTGTGTGAATGGGTGAATGTGGAAAATAGTGTCAAAGCGCTTTGAGTTCCTTAAAAAGGTAGAAAAGCGCTATACAAGTACGACCCATTTACCATTTACCATTTAATTTGCTGCCAATTATTATTTTTTAAATTATATTTAAAGCCAAACAGGATATAAAAAATCCTCAAGATTTTGATTGGGGTAAAAACTTTTTTTCCCCTCAAATTTCCCAATAAACCTTCACTTTAGTTTTGAAGGCATTTTGATCAGATAATTTGACATGTATTAATTAGAAGAAAAAAACTAACGTTATGTACATTTATACTGATTGACAGTTGATAAATAGGCATTCAAAGGGGTTAACATTAAAAACATTACGTGTTTGGTATTTTTGTTTAGGGCTAAAGATGTTTAAGTGATGTGAGCAAAAAAAAAGTTTTTAGAAAGCCTTTGAAAATGAAAGACTTTGGGGTATTGTTGAATAATAATAGTGTACACCTGTGGAAGAATTGGACATTGACATTTTAAAATCTAACATGGAAACCTTCTGGAAAAATCTTAGTGACCAAAACACAGAAACAAAAATGACTGAAATGGGGGGGAAAAGTCAGTCTTTCTCCCCCTAGGGTTAAACTTAATAATAAAATGAGTCTCTTAGATTCTGTCTTTTTCATTTATTTATTTTGTGCTCACCTTTAGTTAACCCTTATGTTGCTTATACAAGTGTTTTTCAACCACTGTGCCGCAGCACACTAGTGTGCCGTGAGATACAGTCTGGTGTGCCGTGGGAGATTATGTAATTTCACCTATTTGGGTTAAAAATATTTTTTGCAAACCAGTAATTATAGTCTGCAAATGATGTGTTGTTGAGTGTCTGTGCTGTCTAGAGCTCGGCAGAGTAACCGTGTAATACTCTTCCATATCAGTAGGTGGCAGCCGGTAGCTAATTGCTTTGTAGATGTCGGAAACAGCGGGAGGCACTGTGCAGGTAAAAAGGTGTCCAACGCTTAAACCAAAAATAAACAGAAGGCAAGTGAACCTAAGAAAAGGCATCGAAACTTAGGGAAGGCTATGCAGAACGAAACTAAAACTGAACTGGCTACAAATGCTGGACGACAGCAAAAACTTACTGTGGAGCAAAGACGGCGTCCACAATGTACATCCGAACATGCCATGACAATCAACAATGTCCCCACAAAGAAGGAGAAAAACAACTGAAATATTCTTGATTGCTAAAACAAAGTAGATGCGGGAAATATTGCTCAAAGGAAGACATGTGTAGTGGAATTTCTGACCTTTCGAACCATATTTTGTGTCTGTCGAAGTCCGAAAAGAGAACGAGGTCGAAAAGCATTAATAATGTCTGCTCGTTTCTCTTTTTTCTATTCTGAACCATTGAAGGAGCATATGTGGGTTATAGTTGAACGAGTGGTCGGCCTGACCATTCTACAAAATGTTTTGATTGTTTGTTATGGCTAAAGGATTCAAGGAGGTTGCAGAATAAACAGGTCCAAAACAACGGCACCTTGACGCATGAGGAAAACACATAAAATAACCAAGACAGACCAAGTCTGAAGCTTTTTTCTTCATTGCATGCTGAGGGGCGCTCCCGGGGAAAACTGTCTGTTTGCATGACAATTCAATCCAACCTTGTACCATTTGATTATGGGTAAGTAAAACTTTTGTACTAAATTCACTTTTGTTGCTGTTTAAGATTCGGACCACCCACCACACATGAAACTGCTACAGGAAAATACCAAAAGAAGAGGGAAAAAGCCACCAAAATAGGAGCGCGAGACAAGAACTCAAATACTACACACAGGAAAACAGCAAAAAACTCAAAATAAGTCACGGCGTGATGTGACAGGTGGTGACAGTACACCTCCTTGAGACAAGAGCTATACTGATGCATGCTTGGTTATGGTTTAAAGTCATATCCAACAATTGCGACAACGATTTTTTAATGTCAACTGAGTTTCGTTTTTTTTTAAGGATTTCTGCTGATGCCTGCGGATATTTTCAATGAAAAAAGGTTGAAAAACACTGGCTTATACAGTAGCAACCGGAGGATGCCCAGTGGGATACATTGTGGTCATCCGGGTCAGGATCATGCAGTAACAGTCTTGTGCCAAATGATCCACTGCTAATTTGTACATTGAAAAAAATGTTATTTATATATTAATCACCAGAGCATGCATGTGCCTCTTCACCTCTCAGGGGCGCGCGGGAGCCCGCGGGCGCGCGTGCACGGCGCGGCGTGCGCATTCACGCGGGAGAAGAGCACACGGGCCGGTGTCGAGCAGCAGCGAGAAGGATGGAGGTCCGACCTGACAGGTTCAAGGCGGTGGCGGCCAAAACTTTGGGCAGGATTAACAGGTTTGGTTTCCCCCCTTTTTTTTCCCTTCTCATCATCACTTCGAGGCGGACTTCCTGCGCGCTCGTTTTGTCTCGCGACTTTGTAGGAGGGAGGCGCGCAAACAGTAAAAGTTTGTTCCTTGTCAATTAAAATGGCGGCGAAAAATAAGCTAACAGAAGACACCAAATTAAAAAAAAAAATGGTTTAATATGTCGAAAAACTCATTCAAAGTGTTGTTAAAATATATTTAAATTAAATATTTTTACTTGACACTTTGCATTTTCGTCAGTCAAAAATCGCTTGTTTTTATTATGATCGTTCAATAATGTATATTATTTATTATTTAAACTGCAGCACATTGATATGACTGTAAACAAAGTCACTAACAAACATATATTATTAATAAAATATGCTGCATTAATGCTTGTATGCACAAAATTGGAGTACAAAGGAGTTAATAATGTATTATCCCCTCCAAACCCCATATTCATAAATGTACCATTTCTATGATGTTTTTCTATATGAATTATGAGATGCAAAAATATTTAAAAAAAAAATGGAGATAAAAGTCAGTGATATAGGGGCTGGTGCGATAACCTTTGCTTTAAGCTCGCGTTCTCTTAGGATTTGAGGTAGCAAGCAAACGTATAAATCCCGTCCTGAAATAGCCTGTTTTTCAGTCCAGCTGTCGAGCCACGCAAATCCCTAAACTCTTCCCTCCCACTCGCTCCATCCATCCATCCATCCCGGCCCCATGTCACTTCCTCCGGCCGCTCCCTCCTCATCCATCCATTCATCCCTCCATCCCTCCATCCATTGAGACAACTTTCATCCCGTCACGCTCTTCCAGATTAGCAGACATGCACATGCAAGGCATCATGTGTTGGTCCAAATGTTGGCATTGAGATACACATCTGGGTGTGTTTTGGGAAGAGGGCCTCCCCGGTGCTGCACGCCTAGTCGGAGCGATCTCCACCAGCTCGCAGACAAAAAGCGTGATCCCTCCTGATGAAAGCAGCCAGAAGTTCATTTATTATTTAAAGATTTTCTCCATCAGAATGCATCTCCTGTTTCTATATTAAAACTCCACTAGGTAAGCACAAGCTGCAGCACTGTAAGGTTAAATGCACTCTACATAGATGACATCATCGCCGTGTATAGGAATCCTTTTACACAAAATATAACCAGATCTTATCACATTCATAGGCGCCGGGAAAATAGATGTACTATAACAAAAGTGGCACCCCGAGCAGAGGTTAGGCAATGCAGAATGTCGCAGGTAATCCATTTTTAATCCATTTCGCATCCGCTAGAGTGCTACGTTTTCATTTATGATGCACAGTGGCTTTGATAAAATATTAAAAATTATGGTGGGATGTGCTAATTACTTTTTAATAATGTTTGCCGCTCCTTAAGGCTTCGACAAGTTGATAACGTTTTGATAGCTTCTCTTTCACAATATACTCATATGTGGAAAAATGACGCATTGCAACGTGAAATATTAAATGAGAGGACATGCAGCATGGTGATAGATACACCTGCACTTTCTAAAGAGATATACATATCTAAACTTAGCCTGTCAAATAATTACAGTAGTCCCCCGGTTATTGTTGTTAGTTGGTTCCGGACATCCATCCATCCATCCATTTTCTACCGCTTATTCCCTTGGAAGTCGCGGGGGGCGCTGGAGCCTATCTCAGCTACAATGGGACGGAAGGCGGGGTACACCCTGGACAAGTCGCCACCTCATCGCAGGGCCAACACAGATAGACAGACAACATTCACACTCACATTCACACACTAGGGCCAATTTAGTGTTGCCAATCGACCTATCCCCAGGTGCATGTCTTTGGAGGTGGGAGGAAGCCGTAGTACCCGGAGGGAACCCACGCAGTCACGGGGAGAACATGGAAACTCCACACAGAAAGATCCCAAACCCGGGATTGAGCTCACGACTACTCAGGACCTTCGTATTGTGAGGCAGACGCACTAACCCCTCTTCCACCGTGCTGCCCATGGTTCCGGACATGACCACAATAAATGAATTTCCACCAAGTACGAATCATTAATCATAAATGAATATTTTCATAACTTAAGCATAAAAAACTGTCTAAATACATTTTTCAACAATATGAGAGCCCTCTGGACATGAAATGACATACCGTATTTTTCGGACTATAAGTCGCAGTTTTTTTCATAGTTTGGCCAGGGGTGCGACTTATACTCAGGAGCGACTTATGTGTGTGAAATTATTAACACATTACCGTAAAATATCAAATAATATTATTTAGCTCATTCACGTAAGAGACTAGACCAGTGGTTCTTAACCTTGTTGGAGGTACCGAACCCCATATGCGCATTCACCGAACCCTTTTTAGTGAAAAATAAAATGTTTTTTTTTTTCAAATTCAAGACAAAGTTATATGTTTTTGGTAACTCTTTAGTATTGGGAACATATTGTAAGTAACAAAGACTTAATTTAGAGTTATTTGATTAGGGTTAGGGTCAGGGTTAGGGTTATAATAAGGTCATGCCGAATAAGGCATTAATAAGTACTTAATAATGACTAGTTAAGAGCCAATATGTTACTAATTTGCATGTTAATAAGCAACTAATTAATGGTGAATATGTTCCCCATACTAAAGTGTTACCATGTTTTTTTTACTGGTGAATAAAATTAACCGTGCATGAACATCACCTTGTTCAAAGAACAAAACCAACACAGTGCATAAACTCACAACAAATTACACACCTGCAAACCAGTCAGCTGTTGCCGTATCCGTAATACGCCGATAGGGAGAAGTTTGTATTCACACGTTGAGTCGGGTGTGTTTTGACCTCCGCCGAAACCCTGAGGCCGACTCACCGAACCCCTAGGGTTCGATCGAACCCAGGTTAAGAACCACTGGACTAGACGTATAAGATTTCATCGGATTTAGCGATTAGGAGTGACAGATTGTTTGGTAAACGTATAGCATGTTCTATATGTTATAGTTATTTGAATGACTCTTACATAATATGTTACGTTAACATACCAGGCACGTTCTCAGTTGGTTATTTATGCGTCATATAACGTACACTTATTCAGCCTGTTGTTCACTATTCTTTATTTATTTTAAATTGCCTTTCAAATGTCTATTCTTGGTGTTGGGTTTTATTAAATAAATTTCCCCAAAAAATGCGACTTATATATGTTTTTTCCCTTCTTTATTATGCATTTTCGGCCGGTGCGACTTATACTCCGGAGCGATTTATATTCTGAAAAATATGGTAATTTAGTCACCCTTACACTCTTTTAATCCAATATGGTAATGCTGCCTGAGGCCGAGCCAATCAGTGGCCACAATACTGATCTGATTAGTTTGGTCTCCTCTACTGGCCAATACGACTATAGTGTTGATATTTTTAGTATGCTTTGTAATTTAGACCAAATATGTTGTAGAATATTATCTTTTAAAAAAAATGTAATCTGCAATATGATGAAGCCCCAACATTAGGAGTGCGATGTGGTGAGGGGCGACTGTTAATTTTTAAAATCAGATTAATCACACTTTTGCATTTTTAATAATCGTGATTATTCGTAGTAAGTTGCATAGTTTAAATTAACTTTAAAAAGACCCCAATATTTGGACATAAATACAATTTTATTGTCAGAATGTCATACAGTACAAAAATGTTTCCTTGAATGCACAATTTTTTAATCGGATTAATCACACTTTTGCATTTTGATAAATCACGATTAATCGCAGTAAGTGAATTCCCTGCATTGTTTGAATTAACTTAAAAAGACTACAACATTTTGACACGTGTGCAATTGTATTGTCAGAATATCATGCAGGAACATTTTGTACTTGAATGCACAATTGAATGCACACTTTTGCATTTTAATTAATTACGATCAATCGCAAAAAAATACTTTTGTGCATAGTTTAAACTACCAATATAATGGAAAAACAAGTTGCGTCTATATTGAAGCTTTTATCATATATATCTGATTTATGACACCAAAGGACTTCCAAAGTTTGCAAGTAAAAAGATATGATCAAAATAGTACCATATTTTTCGGCGTATAAGTCGCTCCGGAGTGTAAGTCGCACCGGCTGAAAATGCATAATAAAGAAGGAAAAAAACATATAAGTCGCACTGGAGTATAAGTCGCATTTTTTGGGGAAATTGATTTGATAAAACCCAACACCAAGAATAAACATTTGAAAGGCAATTTAAAATAAATAAAGAATAGTGAACAACTGGCTGAATAAGTGTACGTTATATGACGCATAAATAACCAACTGAGAACATGCCTGGTATGTTAACGTAACATATTATGGTAACCCTGAGATCGGTAGGTTGTGAGTTCAAACCCCGGCCGAGTCATACCAAAGACTATAAAAAAATGGGACCCATTACCTCCCTGCTTAGCACTCAGCATCAAGGGTTGGAATTGGGGGTTAAATCACCAAAAATTATTCCCGGGTGGCTGCTGCCGACTGCTGCCGACTGCTCCCCTCACCTCCCAGGGGGTGAACAAGGGGATGGGTCAAATGCAGAGGACAAATTTCGCCACACCTAGTGTGTGTGTGACAATCATTGGTACTCTAACTTTAACTTTAAGAGTCATTCAAATAACTATAACATATAGAACATGCTATACGTTTACCAAACAATCTGTCACTCATAATCGCTAAATCCGAGGAAATCTTATACGTCTAGTCTCTTACGTGAATCAGCTAAATAATATTATTTGATATTTTACGGTAATGTGTTAATAATTTCACACATAAGTCGCTCCTGAGTATAAGTCGCACCCCCGGCCAAACTATGAAAAAAACTGCGACTTATAGTCCGAAAAATACGGTAACAATCTCACAGAGATTCCCGAGCTATTTTGAGAGTTAATGAAGAAGCCAGTCACATGATCGGTGAAATAGCGTACCCTATCAACAACAATGTTAATCAAGCAGACTTTGTGTGAGCCAACAACAATTACTTTGGGAAAAATGATGACCCAGAACCTTATATTTATGACCGCGGACACAAAGAGGATGAGCAATAAGTTTTAGAAGCCGAGTGCAAAACAGATGGAGCTTTATTGAAACACTATAGCATCAGCAGCAGTGCTGGGTGCTAAACATACAAACTAAACATAACAAACCATAATAAAACAAACTCTGTACAATTTCCATTTTCGCTGGGATGCCGACTGACGGGACACTCACATAATCCCGTTTAGATGAAGAATCAATCACAATACTCACGAAGGGTTAAGAAAAGTTTCCGCAACTAGCGTCTTTTTGTGTCTTTTTCACCGTGTTGGGGGCTGTCAAAGTCGAACAGCCTCTCGATCCATTGAGAGGTGAGCGTTGCATGAATTATAATCTAGAATTTAATTTTAGCAAGTTTGAGACAAAGCAGATGCAGCTGCTGGCTCAATGTGTCAATAATAGCAGCATAAGCTAATATTAGCTCACTGCTATCAATGCGCCGTTGAATTAGGCCGTCTGCGTTAGCGCTTATAATAACAATATTGCTCATATTTGCTAAATTTGTAGGTTATGACATATACATGGATAATTGGCGGTTTCTGGATGTTTCTTTGAGGGTTTTCTGGGCTCAATAGAGGACCCTCCATCTCTTGACTCACTTGGTAGCTATTTGTTTACGATTGTGAATGCATAAAAAAGCCAAACATACAGTGTTGCCAACTTGGCGACTTTTTTGCTAAATCTTGTTACTTTCCAAAGCCTCTTGGCGCCTTTTTTTTAGTAAAAAGGTACTCGCGACAAATCTAGTGACTTTTTCCAATGTTATCGGAGATTTTTCCTGTGTCTTGGAGACTTTTTTGTGTGTCTTGGAGACACTGAGGTGCCAGCACGTGCTTGCGTACACCGCAGTTACTGTCCTCAACGAGCAGTGGCGGGTGCTGCTGTAAGCTCCTCCCCCTGTTCCAAAGCACTCACAGGTAGTCAGTGTTCTGCTTGAGCAGTGCGAGAAAGTCCAGACGGAAAATGAAATGCGCATGTGTAAAACTGCTACTGTTTTTGCCTTGGTTTCAAGAGCAAGATGTAAATGTTTCTTCAATGTCATGTCAAGATAAAATAATTCACTGTAACGTCCCAATCTGCTCGTTCATGTTAATGAGCCAGTCAATAGATGAGAATAATGTCACAACCCTCTAGTCTTTTGGTCAAATTTGATTCTCTCATATTTTAATTGATTACCATGTAAATAAAACTACCGGTAGCTAAGGATCAGCATAAGAAAGTTTAATTTAGGCTAACTCTGATCATACTTAGAATTATTTTAATTTACTTTTTTCCACGTTATTCGTCTCTCTTACAGCATCCATTGCAATCAATTATACAAATGAGGCGATGACGTTATCTAGCGACTTTTAGGACAGCCAATAGCTACATTCCTTGCTGAGGAGTTGGCAGCACTGGAAGTATATGTGTTCTTGTCTTACATAAGGATTGTGAATAATAAACAGCACATCGCCTTCCAATTTTTGCGTATTTCCAGTATGACTGATCTGATGATATGGTCAAAAGTGCAGAAGCGTTACTACACTGACATAAAACCTATGGAAATTACCGAAACTGTTCGGAGGGGAATATTCAAGATGGCTGACTCTATTTGTGGCATTTTTGGATTTTTCGACGGTATTTTCACATACTTTATGGATTGTAAATACAATCGGATATGGTTTAATTGATACATCCATCCATCCATCCATTTTCTACCGCTTGTCCCTTTCGGGGTCGCGGGGGGGTGCTGGAGCCTATCTCAGCTGCATTCGGGCGGAAGGCGGGGTACACCCTGGACAAGTCACCACCTCATCGCAGGGCTTAATTGATACAATGAAACACAATTAAAGGCCTACTGAAATGAATTTTTTTTATTTAAACGGGGATAGCAGATCTATTCTATGTGTCATACTTGATCATTTCGCGATATTGCCATATTTTTGCTGAAAGGATTTAGTATAGAACAACGACGATAAAGATTGCAACTTTTGGTATCTGATAAAAAAAAGGCTTGCCCCTACCGGAAGTAGCGTGACGTAGTCAGTTGAACATATACGCAAAGTTCCCTATTGTTTACAATGATGGCCGCATGAAGTGAGAGAGATTCGGACCGAGAAAGCGACAATTTCCCCATTAATTTGAGCGAGGATGAAATATTTTTAAATGAGGAAAGTGCAAGTGAAGGACTAGTGGGGAGTGGAAGATGCTGTGAGAGCCGGGGGTGACCTGATATTCAGCTGGGAATGACTACAACAGTAAATAAACACAAGACATATATATACTCTATTAGCCACAACACAACCAGGCTTATATTTAATATGCCACAAATTAATCCTGCATAATAACACCTGCGTGTTTGTTATGCTAGCTCCTAGCTCCTCTGCTAGCTCCTAGCTCCATAGAACACGCCAATACAATTCAAACACCTGATCAACACACACAATCACTCAGCCCAAAAGACCGTTCACCTAACCCAAGGTTCATAAAGCTTATATATTTTTAAAAAGTTACGTACGTGACGCGCACGTAGGTACGGTATGTGTTATGCTAGCTCCTCTGCTAGCTCCTAGCTCCATAGAACACGCCAATACAATTCAAACACATGATCAACACACACAATCACTCAGCCCAAAAGACCGTTCACCTAATCCAAGGTTCATAAAGCTTATATATTTTTAAAAAGTTACGTACGTGACGCGCACGTAGGTACGGTACGTGTTATGCTAGCTCCTCTGCTAGCTCCTAGCTCCATAGAACACGCCAATACAATTCAAACACATGATCAACACACACAATCACTCAGCCCAAAAGACCGTTCACCTAACCCAAGGTTCATAAAGCTTATATATTTTAAAAAAGTTACGTACATACGCAAAAAAAAGCCAAAGCTGCATACTCACAGTAGCACGTCTGCGTCTTTGTCATCCAAATCAAAGTAATCCTGGTAAGAGTCTGTGTTGTCCCAGTTCTCTACAGGCGTCTGTGTATCCAAATCAAAAGTCCTCCTGGTTAGAGTCTCTGTTATCCGAGTTCTTCCATCTTGACTGCATCTTTCGGGAATGTAAACAAAGAAGCGCCGGCTGTGTACTGTTGTGGCTGACTACGTTCGAAAAATACGTCCATTTCGCACCGACAACTTTCTTCTTTGCTTGCTTGGCTTCCTTCTCCATAATGCAATGAACATGATTGAAACAGATTCACGAACACAGATGTCCAGAATACTGTGGAATTATGAAATGAAAACAGAGCTTTTTCGTATCGACTTCAATGTGGAAGGCATACCCGTGTTCGCCGGGCTACGTCACGCGCATACGTCATCCTCAGAGGCGTTTCGAACCGGAAGTTTAGCGGCAAATTTAAAATGTCACTTTATAAGTTAACCCGGCCGTATTGGCATGTGTTATAATGTTAAGATTTCATCATTGATATATAAACTATCAGACTGCGTGGTCGGTAGTAGTGGCTTTCAGTAGGCCTTTAAGCATATAAAATCAACTTGTTTTTCCATTGTACTGGTCCTTTTAAAACAAGTATAAAAAGACTCCAATGTCTTGAACTATGCAATTGTAACTGTCAGAATGTCATACAGAAACATATTTTACTTGAATGCACATCATTTATTTTTTCAAAACTTGCAAACGTTTTTATCTAAAGTAGTTAGGGTGTAATTTAAAGCGAAGTTTCAGTCGGAGTCGACTCACTTATCTTTGCATTATGCATGATCCCTGATCGTACAACAGGTAACCTTCCACGCTTAAGGTGAAGACGCAAAATAAATTGGGCGATTAATCTGCGTTTATACATGATTCATGCTATAATGTTTTGTGATTAATCGCATGAGTTGAAGCGTTAACTTTGACACCCCTGATTTTAACGTTTGCCATACAACTATAATAACGCTCGGTTTTGATTCTTATTAACCTGATAATTCCTAAAAACTGCTCTAAAAATTTCGCTGTGGTACCTCGGTTTCTGTTAGTAATCCATTCCCAAAAGGGTCACACAAAGACCAAATTGTATGTAAACTGTAGCAATGCTAATCCATTGAATCCAGTGTTCCAGATGCCCAAAAATATTGACACAAAACCCATTTTTCGCATGCTGTAAACAATACAAAATACATATAAATGACAAATTAAATTTAGAAATGAAAATTTTACGTAATTTTTCTTCCTTTTGTTAAAGATTCTTGTCGGCAACGACGATAATGAGGAAAGAAAGCCACCTTCATACTTTGCTACGAGTAATTTCTTGACTTAAATAGTGTTTCTCACTTTCTTTACCAAAGTACTTGTGCTTTCTTTGGCCCTACGGTAGCTTGTTTTTTAGTCATGTTAAAAAAAAAAGCACAGTGACTTGGTTACATAACTGTGTTAGTCAGCAAGTAACAGTCAACTTTTAATGATGTCACAGAGGTGCGACGGAGCTGGGGGTAGAATCACTTCTTGGTGGGAAGTTAAAAGCAGGCTAACCCAGGTGTGTTTTGTAAAAAAGACACGTTATGAAACAGCTGGACTCACTCAGTGTATTATTAGCGCAACAAACTAGCGTTGGTGACTCATTGTTAGGGCACATGCAGGCAAACGGATTGTTTTTTTAAGCGTATTTGATAACCAAGACAATATACAAAAAAAAGGCTAACTTTTGGCAAAATTATTCAGTGAAAACTGAATCCTATAAAAATATCAGGAAACTACTTCATTCTAAAATTAACATATCAAATGCACATACTTTAATGACTAGTGTGTTTACATTGTTCTTTTATTGAAAAAAAAATATTACACTTTTATTGAATACACACCTAAGGATGGGGGTACTTTTCACATTCGAATCGATGCGGTACCTATTCCCGGTACATAGGAATCGATACAGGTACCAGTTTTCTATACTTTTGTATGTTCAAAGGTGTTAAGAAATGTTTGTTTGAAAAGAAAAAAAGTTTATTTAACACTGAGTTGTGGTGTCGAGTAGTTGATGTCCTGTTTTGCTTATACATCTGAGTCTCATTTGCAAGTATTCTATCATAGACTTCCATTGCAGTTGCAATTCCAAGCCGTTAGATGGCAGTAGCGTATAGACTACGGTGTGTTGCTTTAGCCAGGAGGTAGTCTTCGCTATTAAGTTGAATGTGCTGGTCTTTTCTTATGTTGACCCATACAAAGTGTTTATACTGTAAGTATTGTATTTGTTACACATCAGCTGTTTGATTGTAACGTGCATCTTAGTTGTAGTTTTCGTTGCCAAACTTAGATGTGTTGAAATGTAAAATCACTTATGCTAATCTTTTGCATATCTGTAGCAATTCCAGTGTAAATTAGCATTGAGCTAGTACATTTTAAAAAGTGGTACCTTATTCTATTGTTTAGTGCTTTCTTCTTGCTTTTTTGGCATGGAAAATTGTAACATTACCTAAAGACAGTCCGGCTGAGTCGGCTCTGAGTGCTGCTTGGCTGCTTGTTTCCTGGCCAAGTGTTTATGCCTGTGCCAGTTTACAACCGGATGTGACATCACTTGTAACAAAGGTACAGAAATATGGCAGCGTTAATTGTACGTGATACCTAGTAGTACTGACAGACTTAGGTTGGTACCTATAAAAGTAATGAATTCAGTACCCAAGTTTGCTGCATGCTTTGAATGGGAAAAAGTGGTGCCATCTGATGGATGAAATACAAACCCCTTTTCCATATGAGTTGGGAAATTGTGTTAGATGTAATTATAAACGGATTACAATGATTTGCAAATCCTTTTCAACCCATATTCAATTGAATGCACTACAAAGACAAGATATTTGATGTTCAAACTCATACATTTTTTAAAAATTTTTTTTCAAATAATAATTAACTTAGAATTTCATGGCTGCAACACGTGCCAAAGTAGTTGGGAAAGGGCATTTTCACCACTGTGTTACTTGGCTTTTCCTTTTAACAACACTCAGTAAACGTTTGGGAACTGAGGAGACACATTTTTTAAGCTTCTCAGGTGGAATTCTTTCCCATTCTTGCTTGATGTACAACTTAAGTTGTTCAACAGTCCGGGGGTCTCCAATGTGGTATTTTAGGCTTCATAATGCGCCACACATTTTCAATGGGAGACAGGTCTGGACTACAGGCAGGCCAGTCTAGTACCTGCACTCTTTTACTATGAAGCCACGTTGATGTAACACGTGGCTTGGCATTGTCTTGCTGAAATAAGCAGGGGCGTCCATGGTAACGTTGCTTGGATGGCAACATATGTTGCTCCAAAACCTGTATGTACCTTTCAGCATTAATGGCGCCTTCACAGATGTGTAAGTTACCCATGTCTTGGGCACTAATACACCCCCATACCATCACACATGCTGGCTTTTCAACTTTGCGCCTATAACAATCCGGATGGTTCTTTTCCTCTTTGGTCCGGAGGACACGACGTCCACAGTTTCCAAAAACAATTTGAAATGTGGACTCGTCATACCACAGAACACTTTTCTACTTTGTATCAGTCCATCTTGGATGAGCTCAGGGTCAGCGAAGCCGACGGCGTTTCTGGGTGTTGTTGATAAAGGGTTTTCGCCTTGCATAGGAGAGTTTTAACTTGCACTTACAGATGTAGCGACCAAATGTTGTTACTGACAGTGGTTTTCTGAAGTGTTCCTGAGCCCATGTGGTGATATCCTTTACATACTGATGTCGCTTGTTGATGCAGTACAGCCTGAGGGATCGAAGGTCACGGGCTTAGCTGCTTACGTGCAGTGATTTCTCCAGATTCTCTGAACCCTTTGATGATATTACGGACCGTAGATGGTGAAATCCCTAAATTCCTTGCAATAACTGGTTGAGAAAGGTTTTTCTTAAACTGTTCAACAATTTGCTCATGCATTTGTTGACAAAGTGGTGACCCTCGCCCCATCCTTGTTTGTGAATGACTGAGCATTTCATGGAATCTACTTTTATACCCAATCATGGCACCCACCTGTTCCCAATTTGCCTGTTCACCTGTGGGATGTTCCAAATAAGTGTTTGATGAGCATTCCTCAACTTTATCAGTATTTATTGCCACCTTTCCCAACTTCTTTGTCACGTGTTGCTGGCATCAAATTCTAAAGTTAATGATTATTTGCAAAAAAAAAAAAAGTTTATCAGTTTGAACATCAAATATGTTGTCTTTGTAGCATATTCAACTGAATATGGGTTGAAAATGATTTGCAAATCATTGTATTCCGTTTATATTTACATCTAACACAATTTCCCAACTCATATGGAAACGGGGTTTGTATAAAGATACAATGTTTAATGTCAGTAGTCCCAATTGACATCCTAACATAAATGATTGCCTTAGTTTATGCCAAGATAAATCTGGAAAACAATTGTTTATTCAATCTGACATTTTTTGTGTAATGTTGCCATTGTGGGCTAATTTAATGAACAGAGATGACAATTTAACAATAAAAACAAATGGACATCCTATATTCATTCTACAGCCAAAATGGCTTAAAAAAATAATTTAACAAAGTGTTTATAAGGGTTAACAAAACAATATGCTTAGGAGTGTAATTTGTGCTTGTAGTTTGCACTGGTGTGGAAGTGCATGGCAGAGCACTATATATATTTTTGTATCATATTTCAATCAATCAATCAATCAATGTTTATTTATATAGCCCTAAATCACAAGTGTCTCAAAGGGCTGTACAAGCCACAACGACATCCTCGGTACAGAGCCCACATACAAGCAAGGAAAACTCACCCCAGTGGGACGTCAATGTGAATGACTATAAGAAACCTTGGAGAGGACCGCATATGTGGGTAACCCCCCCCCCCCCTACATACTGTTCATACGTTCTGCCATAAGCCGTTGTTGGAGGTTGGGAGGTTACTATCCGTGATGTCGGTCATGTATGTGGAGATTAAAAACACAGCGACACGCCATCGAACCAGGGTGCAAACGCACACATAAGAATGATCCAGCCAGGCCATAACATTAGGTACACCTGCACAATTTAATGGAGTGGTGTTTTTAATAGATTTGTGGTATTATTTGTGGTATATGAAGATTCTCCTAATTTAATGTAATATTCAGCATATTTTCTATGAGATTGAGTGGTCACTGTGTGTTGCATTGTGTAAGTGTGGTGATGGGATAGAGAGAGGGGGGAAAGTGGTGTGACCGGATGAGAAGGATGGGAGGGTGCCTCCCTGGGTGACACCATCCCACCGAGACCCAATCTGTTCACTTCAGGGACAGCGACTGGCGCACGGAAGAAGAGAACCCGCGAAATACTGTAAAGGCAGTAATATCACTGGAACGTCCAAATTGAATACTATACAGGATCAATTGAACACATCAGGCGGCTGCTCTTATATAATATTTGCGGTTAGCCTCCCTGCCTGTCTGTCCCTCTGCATCCGTCATCCTCTTATGAGAGGATTACAGAGAACACTCAGTCAATTCATCATTTCATATACAGGGTAACAAAGGTCGCAGGTCAGCTACCAACATGCGAGTCACCTGAAAAGACACCTGAAAGCTGCGCTATTGTGCAAAATATACTTTATTAATCAATCAATCAACCAGAGTTTAGTTATACAGCCCTTAATCACAAATATCTCAAAGGGCTGCATAAGCCCCAACGACATCCTCGGCTCAGATCCCACATCAGGTCAAGAAAAAATTCAACCCAATGGGAACAACGAGAAACCTTGAAAAGGGCCGCAGATGTGGGGGATCCACCCTGGGTGACTGGTGCAATGGATGCCGAGTGGATACAGTTAATAATGTGATGTTAATTAATGATTTTATATAACAGTTATATGTTATAACAGTAATATGTGTACCTAAAAACACAAAACAATGTATCATATCCATCACTTTCCAGTTCCATCACTTACTGGTACATCCCTTGCTACACATATTAAAATAAAGCCTGGAGATGCTGCAACTAAGGATGGTTACTAAAATCTATATTGCAGTATCTATTGCAGCCTCTTGACATAACGCTATACAAAATCCCAAACTAGGGAAGTAGGCACGCTGTGTAAATCGTAAATAAAAACCGAATACAATGATTTGCAAATCCTTTTCAACTTATATTCAATTGAATAGAGTGCAAAGACAATATATTTAATGTTCGAACTGAGAAACTTAATTGTTTTGCAAATAATCATTTACTTAGAATTTAATGGCAGTAACACATTGCAAAAAAGTTAGCACAGGGGCATTTTTACCACTGTGTTACATGGCCTTTCCTTTTAACAACACTCAGTAAACGTTTGGGAACTGAGGAGACCAGTTTTTGAAGCTTTTCAAGTGGAATTATTTCCCATTCTTGCTTGATGTACAGCTTAAGTCTCCGTTGTCGTATTTTACGCTTCATAATGCGCCACACATTTTAAATGGGAGATAGGTCTGGACTACAGGCAGGCCAGTTTAGTACCCGCACTCTTTTAACACGTGCAGAATGTGGCTTGGCATTGTCTTGCTGAAATAAGCAGGCTTGTCCATGAAAAAGACGTTGCTTGGATGGCAACATATGTTGCTCCAAAACCCGTATGTACCTTTCAGCATTAATGGTGCCTTCACAGATGTGTAAGTTACACATGCCTTGGGCACTAATACACCCCCATACCATCACAGATGCTAGCTTTTGAACTTTGCGCCTATAACAGTCCGGATGGTTCTTTTTTCTCTTTGGGCCGGAGAACACGACGTCCACAGTTTCCAAAAACAATTTGAAATGTGGACTCGTCAGACCACAGAACACTTTTCCACTTTGCATCAGTCCATCTTAGATGAGCTCGGGTCCAACGAAGTCGGCGGCGTTTCTGGGTGTTGTTGATAAATGGCTTTCACTTTGCATAGTAGAGTTTTAACTTGCACTTCCAGATGCAGCAACAAATAGTAGTTACTGACAGTGGTTTTCTGAAGTGTTCCTGAGCCCATGTGGTGATATCCTTTACACAGTGATGTCGGTTTTTGATGCAGTACCGCCTGAGGGATCCAAGGTCACGGGCATTCAATGTTGGTTTCAGGCCTTGCAGTGATTTCTCCAGATTCTCTGAACCCATCCATCCATCCATGTTCTACCGCTTGTCCCTTTTGGGGTGGCGGGGGGTGTTGGAGCCTATCTCAGCTACAATCGGGCGGAAGGCAGGGTACACCCTGGACAAGTCGCCACCTCATCGCAGGGCCAACACAGATAGACAGTCAACATTCACACTCACATTCACACACTAGGACCAATTTAGTGTTGCCAATCAACCTATCCCCAGGTGCATGTTTTTGGAGGTGGGAGGAAGCCGGAGTACCCGAAGGGTACCCACGCAGTCACGGGGAGAAAATGCAAACTCCACACAGAAAGATCCCGAGCCACCGTTTGATGATATTACAAACCGTAGATGGTGAAATCTCTAAATTCCTTGCAATAGCTCGTTGAGAAATGTTGTTCTTAAACTGTTCAACAAATTGCTCACACATTTGTTCACAAAGTGGTGACCCTTACCCCATTCTTGTTTGTGAATGACTGAGCATTTCATGGAATCTACTTTTATACCCAATCATGGCACCCACCTGTTCCCAATTAGCCTGTTCACCTAGGGGATGTTCCAAATAAGTGTTTGATGAGCATTCCTCAACTTTCTCCGTTTGTTTGCCACTTGTGACAGCTTTTTTTAAACATGTTGCAGGCATCAAATGGCAAATGAGCTAATATTTGCAAAAAATAACAAAGTTTACCAGTTCGAACGTTAAATATCTTGTCTTTGCAGTCTATTCAATTGAATATAGGTTGAAAATGATTTGCAAATCATTGTATTCTGTTTTTATTTACGATTTACACAAGGTGCCAACTTCACTGGTTTTGGGTTTTGTAGATACCGATATACAGTGATGGACAAGCTGTTTGGAAACTGTAGTTAGCCAAGCTACAAGCTACTCTCGATTAAATGTAGCTAAGCTACAGGGGAACCTATCCCCAGAGAAGTGTAGCAGGCTACACTACAAACTACACGACAAAAGTAGCTTGCTACATCAAAGCAACATTTACCAACATTTATATCTATGGGCGGTCCTTTCCACATGTATAATATCACTGTTATTGTAACCTTATCTGTGTCCACACACAACAATGCCACCGTTTAAGACGCCCGCCCCCCTCCGTCCACGCGCACGTCATAGTCATCACCAGTGTTGCTTTGTGTTCAAGTTCTTAAATTTAACTTATCTGAACAATATCCAGTGTTGTGGTATTTCAATTAACTGGAATCCAGTGTGCTGTGGAGCCCTATTGTAGTTAACCACACCTGAGACATCATAAACTAATCAAATCTTTATTAGACACGTAAACAATGTGATAAAGAACATTTAACATTAATCAATCTAGAGATCTAGATATCTGGTCAGGACACTCCTCACTCAATCAATCAACCAATCAATGTTTATTTATATAGCCCTAAATCACAAGTGTCTGAAAGGGCTGAACAAACCACAACGACATCCTCGGTACAGAGCCCATATAAGGGCAAGGAAAAGCTCACCCCAGTGAGACGTCGATGTGAATGACTATGAGAAACCTTGGAGAGGACCGCATATGTGGTTAACCCCCCCCCCCTCTAGGGGAGACCGAAAGCAATGGATGTCGAGTGGGTCTGACATAGTATTGTGAAAGTCCAGTCCAGAGTGGATCTAACATATTAGGGAGAGTCCAGTCCATAGTGGATCTAACATATTAGTGAAAGTCCAGTCCATAGTGGGGCCAGCAGGAAACCATCCCGAGCAGAGACGGGTCAGCAGCGCAGAGATGTCCCCAACCGATGCACAGGCGAGCGGTCCACCCGGGTCCCGACTCTGGACAGCCAGCACCTCATCCATGGCCACCGGACCTGTGCCCCCCCTTTCACAAGGGAGAGGGGGGCAGAAAAGAAAAGAAACGGCTGATCAACTGGTCTAAAAAGGGGGTCTATTTAAAGGCTAGAGTATACAAATGAGTTTTAAGATGGGACTTAAATGCTTCCACTGAGGTAGCATCTCTAACTGTTACCGGGAGGGCATTCCAGAGACTCTATAGCCCGCAGACTTTTCTTGGGCTCTGGGAATCACTAAAAAGCCGGAGTTCTTTGAACGCAGATTTCTTGCCGGGACATATGGTACAATACAATCAGCAAGATAGGCTGGAGCTAGACCGTGTAGTATTTTATACGTAAGTAGTAAAACCTTAAAGTCACATCTTAAGTGCACAGGAAGCCAGAGCAGGTGAGCCAGTATAGGCGTAATGTGATCAAACTTTCTTGTTCTTGTCAAAAGTCTAGCAGCCTTCATTTTGTACCAACTGTAATCTTTTAATGCTAGACATAGGGAGACCCGAAAATAATACGTTACAGTAATCGAGACGAGACGTAACGCAAGCATGAATAATGATCTCAGCGTCGCTAGTGAACAAAATGGAACACATTTTAGCGATATTACGGAGATGAAAGAAGGCCGTTTTAGTAACACTTTTAATGTGTGACTACAACGAGAGAGTTGGGTCAAAGATAATACCCAGATTCTTTACCGAGTCGCCTTGTGTAATTATTTGGTTGTCAAATGTTAAGGTGGTATTATTAAATAAATGTCGGTGTCTAGCAGAACCGATAATCAGCATTTCCGTTTTCTTGGCGTTGAGTTGCAAAAAGTTAGCGGACATCCATTGTTTAATTTCATTAAGGCACGCCTCCAGCTGACTACAATCCGGCGTGTTGGTCAGCTTTTGCCTTCACCTTCATTGTCCATTTATTTTTGGTGACTTTATATACACTGGACCTAGACGTTGAGTCTGCGACATACATGGTGGACCATAACTGATACAGTCTGCTTTGCCAGTCCAAATGCATTCGCCGTTTTTCTCAACGGCCAGGTAATACAAAGCACACGCTATCTTTTTTATCACATCCACGGGAGCTCCCATTCTTGTTGTCTCTCCTTCGACAAATGGACAAAGTTTTCGCTAAGTAGCATCCCGGCCAGACATTGGAAAGTTCTCTTGCCGTCTGAGAAGTGTTGTATCCCAAATAGCTGCAATCGCTTTCCCTTAAGGTATTCATGTGTGATTTCCACAAGCGTCTATACATGTAGAAGTAGGAGAAACACGGGCATGTCTGGATGACTCGCCTCCATATTTCCAGTGGTTAGCTCCGAGCTACAAAAAACACTTTATTATGAAGCTCGCTGTGGTGTGTTCTTTCTGACGTCACTTCCTGTGTGGGCGAGGTCTTTCTGGCGTCACTTCCTCGCCGAACTCACTTTGTAAACGATCAATGAGTCCATACAAAGCTAAGTGCTGGAGATTCAAGAATTACACGGCTGACTTACCCGTGTAAAAATTTGTCCGAGGAGGGGGACCTTAAACGCTGGGTTAGTGTGGCTGAAACGGGGCTTAGGCTAAATAATTATTCGTTTAAGGGGTTAAACGACTTTGTGTAAAAAATGGCCTTAGCCAATTGTGACTCATCATACGAACACTAACCAATCATCATGGATTTTCTCTGTATGTATGAATGTTCTCCTGGATTTGTAGTCCATTTTTTCTCTTTGTAGCTTGTAGCTTTGATGTAAGATACCTAGATAGGTCTAAAAGTAGCTAAGCTACAGGAAAAGATACTCATTGAGAAGGTAGCTTGTTAAACTACTTATCTTAACTACATGTAGCTTGTTACTGTCCATCACTGTGATATATTATTTGGTATATTAATGGTAACAGAACTATTTCAAAAGGCTTTATTCCTAATTTGCTTGTCTATATCTATATATAGATATCTATAGCTTGACAAAAAAACAATGACTTGTCGGTTGATATGTTATGATTTTGGTTTACAAAGTAAACAACTAAAAACTAAGGTCTTGGGCATTGTTTTCGCTAAACACATACATTTTGTTTTAATATGGCTAAGGACGTGCATTATTGTGGGTTTCCTGGACATCATCTTCACGAAAGGAAAATCTTTTATTTAAAAAATGTTTTGGTTTTTTTGAGTCAGCTTGAAGCGTCCCTCTGTCTCCGACTCCCTCGTCATCATGTGACATGCGTGCGTCTGTTATGATTTTGCTTACTCGTTTTGATGACCCGCCTTATCTTGCCTCTGATTGGCCAGTTCGTAATGTTTCGCCTTAACCTTAGCCAATTGTGACTCATCAAACGAACACCAACCAATCATCATGGATTTTTTCCGTATGTTCCGATCTTCTCATTCATCCAGGTCATTGTATTTTCTACGTATTTTTTTGGCCTGGATTCGCAGTTTATTCTCTCTCTTTGTAGCTTGTAGCTTTGAGGAAAGCTACCTTGCTACATGGGTATAAAAAGTAGCTAAGCTACAGGAAAAGCTACTCGTTAAAAAAGCTAGATAATTGAAGTCAAAAGCTATGTAGCTTAGCCTGCTGGTCACAAAACACTGCAGGAACGTAGCAGCAGAGTGCGTCAAATATGGCCGCAAAATTATACTTTTACAAAATAAAAGCATGTTTTATTGTAAGTTTATGAGCTTTAGTATGTTTAGAACTATATATAGACGTATTATTTGGGGTTATTTAGTCAGAAAAAGTAACGTCAAATTGCATGCATCCGGGCACAGCCGTACACTTCATTGGTAGCAATCATGGCGCCTGTTGTTTAGTTGACACGAGACTGGCTCTCAGCACCTGAGCGTGTTTATTTAACAGTAGATTTAAATGAACACAGTGAGTCCTATTTTCAGGCATTCACAATCTTTGTCTCTGCGGGCGGAGAGCGCAGCTCAGCTTTACACACACACAGGAAGCACAGACAGACAGCCTGCCTACACGCGACTCCCCTGTGAGAAGTGCCGCAAATTAACAAACATTTGGATAAAGAACATATGATTATAAAGCTAAATGTCCAGTTGTGTTAATATTTCAGCTTCAAATTGGATGGGCAAATAAACCCATCAACACGGACGAGGAAGAATGCCATTATCATGGCAATAAATAAATAAATAAATAGTGATGATGGCAATAAACAAAAAGACAATGTCCTACCTAGTTTTTCCAACTGGGAAAAAATGCACTTTAATATGTTTAATTTTTATCTCAGTTAAATTTTTGCTTGCAGAAATTAGGGTACATTTTTTTGGATGTTTGTTTTTTTAGTTAGAATAACGGTTATTTACCTTCCGATTACAGTACAATCCGGTACACAATTCTATAGTAATGACAAATAAAAGTTAATATCCTGTTAAATGGTTACTTTATTATTATATTATACATTATGATTACATTACATTATAATCACTGTATAGTTTTTGTCGGTTATTTCTTCAGTTTAAGAGAATGATGTAGACAAAAGCTCTGAGTCTGTCTGCATAAAGCCAGATATTTTATTACATTTTAAATGATTGCATATTGTGTGGCACATTGAGACAAAAATATGTTGATTGACAGTCTAAAAATAACATGTCTTCTTTCACTCTTTGTTTTCGCAGTTTATGCATTTTTATGTATAAAATATAAAAATCGCAAATCGAATCGCAATTTTGGAGAGAAAAATCGCAATAACATTGCCATTTTTAAACTAATGTAGCATATTAGGGTGTCACTCCATAGGTGCGTAAAGCATGTGTACAAGTTTGTTTTCGTTCTGTGCAGGTTGTGCCGAAAATAACCTACCAGTATAGAATCCGTTTATAGCGAGTGAGGAGGACTGAAACACACGGTGTAGTGGAGCTTTTGCAATTAAAAAACTGTGACTTTTTAATCAATGTTAATAATAAAAACGGTTAATCGTTGCATCACTAGTCACACTTTTCAGGCTCCAAACTGATTAGTACCACAGATTAAAAAAAATATGATCTGAGTTATTTTCATCTCCATGCCTTAATTAAGATGTGTTTTATTTAAAGGTTTATAGCTTATGTACAACAAATGGCCAAGCAAGCAGAAATAATTAATAGTAATTATAATACAGAAGTGATAAGTTTGAGCTGTGTATACCGTTGAGAGATGTTTTAATGAGATCAGAGCGTGTGAGTGTATGCCTTTAGGGAGAGGCGCCTGTTGCTGATGGCTGGTCCTATTGAATGCATGTTGTTAGCGCTAGCTAATATAGCAATTCAACGTACTTCAGTGGCTATACCTTTCCTTGTTCACAAATGGTATGTTATTAGATTACATGCTTATCACTTCATTGAAATGCTGCTTTTTTCTTCTTCTGTAGTACAATAGTAGTTGTACATTGTGACAGTCCTCTGTAGCAGTGGCCCCCAACCTTTTTGTAGCTGGGGACCGGTCAACGCTTGAAAATTTGTCCCACGGACCGGGGGGTGAGGATTTTTTTTTTTTTTTTTTTTTCATAAAGAAATACAATCATGTGTGCTTACGGACTGTATCCCTGCAGACTGTATTGATCTATATTGATATATAATGTATATATTGTGTTTTTTATGTTGATTTAATTTTTTAAAAAAAGTTTTTATTTTATTTTATTTTATTTTTTTAAATTAAATTTCTTGCGCGTCCGCTTACCAATCGGTCCCGGTGGTTGGGGACCACTGCTCTGTAGGACATCGATTAAAATTCCGACATTGGTGTTCACATTGGCGTAGCAAGCAAACGCCATAGTCTATGTGTACTGCAATGTAATTTAATCTAAATTACGGAACATTATTTCTCTGTTTTCCCGTGATCTTTGTCATTTTATGTAGAAAAAGTGAGGGGACGGACTGTTATCAATAGGAATCTGATGGGCTACACCCGCGGCCCCATTTTTTGCTTCTGAAAATAATTATAGCCATCATTTCCCATATTTAATATCAATTAGTTTTTAAAGAATGGGTAGATAACAAACTGTACTTGGAACGTCCTCTTTCCATTGCCAGACTCAATATGTCTTAGTGTGATGTCATCTACAGCAGTGGTCCCCAACCTTTTTTGCACCACGGACCGGTTTAATGTAGGCGTTATTTTCAGGGACCGGCTTTCCACTTGTGCCAAATAAATACAGCAAAAATAAGTGCATGGAAAATACAACTCACTATAACGCTGAATTAGTGAGTTACCATCAACCTGCTGGGGACTGCAGATGGAAATCAGCCTGGCTACAACATGGCTAAAATCTGTCACATTTAAATTTTATATGTTCAATAATGTGTATTGTATCGTGTCACAAAGTTATAACAAATATAACAAATGGCAACTTCCTAAGAGGAGTTTTATTGTACATTTATAAACAAGCTTATTGGTGTGTCTAGTGGGACAGGCGAAAGTTAAGTGAGGAAAAATGCAGTCGTTTATAAATGATTTAATGCTTCTCTGCGGCCCCGGTAGTAAATGCGTCACGGACTGGTACCGGTCCCCAGACCGGTGGTTGGGGACCACTGATCTACAGAACTGGAGCCCATTTCACCGCATAAACAGTGTAGATAAAGGCATGTAAAACTGTTATTTTGAACACTTAATTGCATGTTTTTGTTGCCCTGGTCCATGATTACTTCAAAACTGGTATGGCTAACAAAATAAATTGCCATTTTCTGAGTTCCCTGCGCTTCCATCTCTTCTTCCATAGACACCATAGCCTGTGTTTCCTCATGCGCTTTCAGCCTTTCCTCAAGCATCTCTCACGGAAAACATCAGTAGAAGAGGACTTACTAGTGGCTTAATTTATTTTTGTCTTGCTTTTGTGCACCGGGTCTACTCTTTTTCCCGTTTTTCCGCAGGTTCTGACTCAGTTTTTCTCACCTCGAGGGTGCTCCTGATTTTTGGGATCACATTTGGCTTGAGTCTTTTAATTTTTTTCCATCTAAACTCCAACTTCTCGTTTGAAATCAGAATCATTAAAATGATTGCTGCAAATTACACTCCTCTTGCTTAGTCTCTCCCATTTTGCGTGACTAAATTTAAATGGAGAGGTCTATTCTTTCACCATCATTTGGAAATGTTTGGCTGCCTATCGCTTCTTTCGTTGTATTGTTACAACCTGCAACAATGCATCTAGCAGAAATGTTTGATAATTCCTTCAAATTCTGTGCGAAAATATTGTGATTTGGGATGAAGATGCTACTAAAATACATGAAATTCTTGTCACCCTGTCAGCAGGGTGACCCAAGCCCGCCCAGATTTTAGAGCTAAAAATGGGCGTAGCAAAATGAAAAACAAGCCTATAATCACCACTGTGTCTATTTTGGAGGGAATTATACAGACATAATTATTTGGTCCAAAACAATGACATAAGTGCCAATGTTGTCATAATAACCTGATGTTTAATATTGGAATGCATGTCACTGCTAAAACATAATTAAAAAAATAAATGTTAATAAGCAAGCGTGTGAGGAGGAGAGTTTGAGGTGTTAGTCCCTCCAGGCGCTTTGTGTTGTAATTATGATATTCCAAAATGCCTGAGGTCAGAAAAGGGGGTGCCTACTGTCTTCTCACTCTCATTAATTTAGAGCAAGAATCAGGTTCTGTTTATAATAACATTGGAAGGTACAGTAGAGTCCTTCATTGCATATTTAGGGTTAAAATGATTGAGTCCTAGTGTCCTGACAATGTGCAAACATTGAGAATTCTCATTTCCTCTACTTAAACAGTTGTGGTTTAGTGCTGCTTTACCATCATCTGCACTGTTTTGCATGTTTATCCTTTGGTGTGAAGCAGCTTTAATTAAGAGTCATATTGGCTGTGGGCTAGCCTCGTTAGCTGGTAGCATATGTGTCAGTGTCAGCCTGCAATCTGTCTCCACGTCTAATAAGGACGCTTCCGCTGACTGTGCAGTGCTAAAGTCAGATTGCGCGTGAGAGAGTAGACGTATGATATGAGAATCTTATAAAAGTCCTGCATAAGTCAATCATGTGCTTATTTGTATGTTTTGGCATTGTAATAATCGATACCTTATATATTATATTCAACATGTTTCTAGTTCTACATTTAAATGTTTAGCATTCAAGTTTCAAATGCATTATATCCATATATCTTGTTTTATATTTTGAACTTGAAAAAGTCTTGGAAATTTGTCCTGAAATTTTGGCAATATTTGAAAAATTGTGGATAGTAAGAGCTGAACATTTTAATACTGATTACATTTTTTTTATTTTTTTATTTAAATAAAAAAACAATTTAGTTGGAATGGATGAAACACAATACAGTGTGAAAACTTAACTTTTTCAAGGATTCCAAAAAAACATAAAAAATGCATTGAAAATAATGTATAAACTAACAATGATAAAATGTACTAAATTTAAGAGGAAAAACTAAAAATATATATATTCATATATAATTCCAAATTTTTTATTATTAAAGTATTAAATATATTTGTTAAATATTTGCCAGCTAAAAAAAAAAACCTCATTGTTGATGTTGGCTCGGTTGGTAGAGCGCCCGTGCCAGCAACCTAAGGGTTCCTGGTTCGATCCCCGGCTTCTGCCATCCTATTCATGTCCGTTGTGTCCTTGAGCAAGACATCATCCTTGCTCCTGATGGGTCGTGGTTAGGGCCTTGCATGGCAGCTCCTGCCATCAGTGTGTGAATGGGTGAATGTGGAAATAGTGTCGAAGCACTTTGAGTGTCTATTTTCAATATATTATACTGTTTAAATTTAAACATCCACGATCGATAGACTATTAAAAAAACATTGGCAATGCAGTAATGAATCAAACTCACAACCCTTAGTTTAAAGACCAGTGGTCTAACCACTAACCACTAATTTAAATTATTTTTAGTGTTTTTGTTATTACGTATTCTCACATTTTCCCCCTTTTATTTTATCAAGCCGCTGGTACTGGTATTGTGTCTATCCAAAAATAATAGGTATACTTACGGAATTATGCACATTTTAATTGTTTAATTGGAGACATATGCTGTCATTTTAAGCAATGTGGTACACTAAAAAACTAACATATAAAGTTAAAGCCATAATGTCTTCATAGGGAAGCCACGCCTATTGCTGCTTTGCCCCTCTATATTCATTTCCGGAAGTAAATCATTTTTATAATCCTAATCTGAATGTTGTGACAGATTAAGAGAGCGAGAGAGAGGGAGAAAGAGAGGGAGGATGCAATTGTAGATAATCTCCGACAAATTCCAAAATGCTGCATCGACTAAGTATCGTTTATGTTCATTCAGTTTTACTTGACAAGCATATCTTTATTTGCTAATTGATCGAGTGCTAGTGTGCGTATAAAAAGAGACGGTGCTGCAGATGTGTAACCAAGAAATAAGAGGCATAGATGCATTGTGACACATTACGGTGGGGGAAAAAAGATACAGTGAATTATTTATTTATCCCATCCCAAAACACATCAATAATGAACCAATGTCAGAATCTAGCTTGCATCATGTTGTGTGAGTGAGTGTGTGATAGAGTACCGACAGAAATGAATTATCCCAAATTTTCGCAAAAGTAAACACTTTATTTTGACCATTTTATTCTGAAAAAACAAAACGCAGATCTGTGAAAGATGAACATATCCTTGTTTCTATACATCATCGCCCAGCTCACTGACTAAGTGGATCAGCTCACAAGTGGATGCACACATGCGCAAAAACATGCAGTCATCTTCAAACCTAGTGACACTTTTTGCTGTCTTCTTAGGAACAAAATCACCTTAATCATGTAATTTCTAATCAATGACCATGGATTTACACTAAACGCTCACATACATTTTCACATGCTGTTGTGTTTTGCAACCCAAAGCAACTTACCGGTACACTTTGACACAAAATGACATCTGAACAAAACAAAAAAAAGCATTAAAATGTACTTGCTTTTTTCCAGGATTTTGGTTTTCTATTCAGATAAAGTACAGTAGTACTTACCATGTAATCTTGCAACTAGTAAGCAAAAAAACATGGAAACATTTTTTGGAGGAGGTCTTATTTAGAAGAAACAGTGGACCCTCTGAGGTACAACTGTCACATGCGTGTGAAAACAAATAATGTGTCAAAGGTCAAGCTAATCCCCTGCACCTCTCCCGTGCCGTCCACCAGGTTGATTGACAAGCAGCAGCCTAATGGAGAAACCATCGAGCTGTCAGCGGAGGGCCGCCCAGAGCTGGTGCAGGAGAAGGAGCTGCCCGTGGTGGATTGTACATGCTTTGGCTTGCCCAGGCGTTACATCATCGCCATCCTGTCTGGCCTAGGCTTCTGCATCTCCTTTGGCATCCGCTGCAACCTGGGCGTGGCCATTGTGAGCATGGTCAACGACCACACTGTCTACAAAGGAAACAAGGAAGTGCTGGTGGTAAGTGAGCATGTTTATGTCTGGTTATGGAGCATGCATGCAACTAGTTATAACATAGGTAGGGGTGTCCAAAAAAAAAGATTTTTGAATGAATCGTGATTTTTTTTTTGTAACGATTATTACTCAATTAAAAAATAAAAAATAAAAATAAAAAAACGTTTTCTTTTTTTATCTGTCCTGCCCAGCCACTCAGGGAAATCATATTGTTGGTATGGATGCCTATATCTGCTGTACAGATTTATTTTTGAAGTTTTGGATACTTCTTTCGTTACCTTTTTTGTATTTTACTTTTTTAAATGTTTGGGTAGAATTTTATTAAGCAAAACCAGTTTTCTTTTAAGTAATATAGAAATGTATAACAGCTGTTTATCTATTTTATGGAGAAAGTTTTTGACGAAATATTGATAATAATATTCTATATTAATTGAAACTGACAGTGAAAGCTATGGAATTAACAATAATTCAGCTTTCTTTAATAATCTGTTTCAAAAGGTCAAAACACCGAATTGTTGAAAAACCAAAGTAATGTTTCCCGTAAAAAATGTAAATCCAATTATACCGTTCCAAACACTCAAAAATAGCACATTTTATAAAAGATAGTTATAGTTTTACAGGCATTAAACAATGTGAAATACATATCATTTATGAATGAAATTTATAAATGAACATTAGGGCGCCATTGATTAATTGATTAGATCGATTTATTCGATTAGAAAAAAACTTTGATTAATATCTGGTTGCTTCAATTAATCGTTTGAGTAAAACTATTCAAAATGTATAACATCTTGGAGTGGCCGTAACTTTAAATATGTGGACATAGTTTCCGCACGGCCACTGCAATCGAGCCTGCATTATTTTATTATATTACTTATATTAATGCACATGTGTCAAAAATGCCATTTAAATTTTTATGTTGTGCCTTTATTAGGAAAAAAAGAATAGCAAGCAGAATAGTTTTATATTTACTATGTATATTACTATTTACCCTGAAATATACATTAAGGCTAGAAAGTATGTTTTTCCTGTAATTTAATTAATCAGACAAATTTAGTGATAGATTATTTGCTTACAAAAATAATCAATAGCTGCCCTAATGCAGCTCTAAATAAAAATTTACATTACTGTCACTTTAAATTTGTTGATAAAATGTACGGTGCGAGAGGAAGGAAGTGAGAGCTATACGTATGGCACTTGCGTACTTTGCTCTGATTTTTTGCTTGCATTCAATAGTTTCTCACCCTGTTTATTAAAGTGTTTATATCCAAGAACTTACAAATAATAACTGTGTGCTCACACAACTTTATTTAAATCAACTCGTGCACTGGACAACGCTTTACGGCACAACAAGTCCTCGCAGCAGTATGCTACAACTCACAACTTTCTTAGGCCCCGTCACAAACGTGTGAAGGCTTTGTTACCACAGAATTTTCTGTTTAACGTCTAAAAATTTGTCTATAAACCACTGTATGAAAACTAGTAAGAAAAAAACCACTGCCAAGTTGTGAGTCCTTGTTTGTGTCAGTGTCAAATGCCAAAATCTTTCTCTCTTAGGCTGCACAGTTCACTTGGGACCCGGAGACAGTGGGTATGATCCACGGCTCCTTCTTCTGGGGCTACATTGTCACACAGATCCCAGGAGGTTTTATATGTCAAAAATTTGCAGCCAACAGGTATAAGTCTCTTGTTAGCCATCCAGACTACTACTTTTTTTTTAGTTGGTAATGTAACTTAGTTTGTTTATGTAACTGTGCTGATTAGGAAAATGTGATCCCAATGGTGTAACCCATTGTTATGTAAATAATCATCTAACTTCATGTTTAAAAAACATCACACATAATAAACTACATTGATTATAATAAACAAAATTTGTATGTATTATTGAATGTGGAAAAATATACTAAATGTTCTGTGCCAACTACTCAAATTTGGATTTCTTGCCATATTGTCCTCGTAAAAATACACCAATTATTGTCATTAACACAGTTGGTATCATAAATTCACTAAAATAATTCAAATAGCCAAATTATTGTATATTTAATTAAATGTTTTGCATTATATTCTTTACATGTTTATGCTTTTTCTTTCTAATATTTTTTAAATCCAATTTAATGTTTATGTCCTATAACAATTTTAGAATTGAAAATAAATTATACTATTTAAATTATTACTTCTATAGTTTACATATATACACTATATATGTACAATTATAGTGTGTAATCTAAATGTAATCTGTTTTAAAATGTATCTAAAACTATTTTAAAAAATAGTCTAAGTTAATTCATATTGAAATGTTAATAGAATTGTGAATAACGTACACAGTATGAAATATACGTACAGACTCAGCTGAAATAATTAAAATGTTTCAAAAATGTATTTACAGTATTACAGTACTTCAATTTAAAAACCATTAATCTATAGATTAACTCATTTCTTAATGATCTACATGATTATGGCTCACAGTTAATAAAATCCCCAGACTCAATATCGCTAAAATTTGAGAAATTGTCAAAACGTTGAATAATATAAACTACTAAAGTAACTTAAAAACAATTCCAATTTATTCAGATTACCCTGTGTAAATACAGTATACATATGTAAATATTATCGAGTCAAGAGTATTTTGTGAGGCAGCTTGTTTGGTCTTTTGTGTGTTCAAGAGTGTTTGGCTTTGCCATCGTAGCCACGTCCACCCTGAACATGTTGATCCCATCTGCTGCCCGCTGCCATTACAGCTGCGTCATACTGGTCAGAATATGTCAAGGCCTTGTTGAGGTAAAGTGTGTGTGTGTGGGTAATATTGCATGAAACAACAAGTCCTATCCAATGACTGGCTTGTGTCCTGCAGGGTGTGTCATACCCTGCCTGCCATGGGATTTGGGCCAAATGGGCTCCTCCACTGGAGAGAAGTCGATTAGCCACAACGGCCTTTTGTGGTAATTTGATGACACAAAAATCAATCTTGCATCTTATTTTAATTGATGCACATTTTTGTTTAATGACTTTTTCCAAACCTCCACTGTTTCACATGTCTGTGATGTTGCAGTGGGGTACAATTACCTAAAATAAATGTATGGTAATGAGTGAAAAATATAAAATGTATTGCTGTCAAATAACAAATGAACTCATCTGAATAATCACAAATAATTATCACATTAATCATGTATATGCAGATTAATCACGCAATTTATTGTTGGCTGTACATGTTACTTGACCTGAACCACAGCTGGTCACCTGAAAGGCAGAGTAGTTTGTTAGGATGAGTGAGGAGACTTCGACTGGTGCGTTCGCTGGAAAATTTCACTTCAAAATAAACCCTGATGTTACTTTAGATCTGCGATGAGGTGGCGACTTGTCCAGGGTGTACCCCGCCTTCCGCCCAATTGTAGCTGAGATAGGCTCCAGCGCCCCTCGCGACCCCGAAGGGAATGAGCGGTAAAAAATGGATGGATGGATGGGTTACTTTAGATAAAACTGTTAGCAAGTTTAATGCAAATAAATGTAATGTAATGTAAAACATTTTTTTAAATTCCTGTATGACATTCTGACAATAAAATTGCATTTGTGTCCAAATATAATATTAACATTTATTTATAAGCGCTTCATACAGAGAAAAAAAGAAATGCAATGCGAAGTGCTTTACAAACTTAAAAAATGTACACTACCGTTCAAAAGTTTGGGGTCACATTGAAATGTCCTTATTTTTGAAGGAAAAGCACTGTACTTTTCAATGAAGATAACTTTAAACTAGTCTTAACTTTAAAGAAATACACTCTATACTTTACTAATGTGGTAAATGACTATTCTAGCTGCAAATGTCTGGTTTTTGGTGCAATATCTACATAGGTGTATAGAGGCCCATTTCCAGAAACTATCACTCCAGTGTTCTAATGGTACAATGTGTTTGCTCATTGGCTCAGAAGGCTAATTGATGATTAGAAAACCCTTGTGCAATCATGTTCACACATCTGAAAACAGTTTAGCTCGTTACAGAAGCTACAAAACTTAACCTTTCTTTGAGAAGATTGAGTTTCTGGAGCATCACACTTGTGGTGTCAATTAAACGCTCAAAATGGCCAGAAAAAGAGAACTTTTATCTGAAACTTGACAGTCTATTCTTGTTCTTAGAAATGAAGGCTATTCCACAAAATTGTTTGGGTGACCCCAAACTTTTGAACGGTAGTGTATATATAATAATATTTAAAATATGCAAGCGAGTAATAACCTGTCACTAATCATAACTAATTAGAATAAAACAAATTATCATTTGACAGCAGTAATTAAAATATAAAACTTTTTTTTTTTCATTAATTTACTTTGAATACAAAAATAGCATTTCAAATACAAAAAATTCCAAAAGAACAGGAAGAAGAAAAAGCTAATAATGTCCTGCCCCATCACTAATGATTTTATTATTTATCAACAATACAATACAATACTTAATGACCTTATACAACAATATTTAGTATATAAATATCATACAAAATTACATCCATAAGAACTCACAATAAATAAACCCACTCATCATTTCATCAAATGTAGTTTTATATATAAATTATTACCTTAAGATATTTTATGTTTTCTCCTCCTCGTCGTACCTATTACATTTTTTTTTAAAATCAGAATCAGCTTTATTGGCCAAATGTTTTACACACAAAATAGAATGATTCATCATCAGCATGCATGCATGCATATTTAAAGGCCTACTGAAACCAACTACTACCGACCACCCAGTCTGATAGTTTATAATCAATGATGAAATCTTAACATTGCAACACATGCCAATACGGCCGGGTTAACTTATAAAGTGCAATTTTAAATTTCCCGCTAAACTTCCGGTTGAAAACGTCTATGTATGATGACGTATGCGCGTGACGTCAATCGTTGAAACTGAAGTATTCGGACTCCATTGAATCCAATACAAAAAGCTCTGTTTTCATCTCAAAATTCCACAGTATTCTGGACATCTGTGTTGGTGAATCTTTTGCAATTTGTTTAATGAACAATTAAGACTGCAAAGAAGAAAGTTGTAGGTGGAATCGGTGTATTAGCGGCTGGCTCCAGCAACACAAGCAGGAGGACTTTGACTTGGATAGCAGACGTGCTATCCGACGCTAGCCGCCGACCGCACGGATGATCGGGTGAAGTCCTTCGTCGCACCGTCGATCGCTGGAACGCAGGTGAGCACGGGTGTTGATGAGCAGATGAGGGCTGGCTGGCGTAGGTGGATAGCTAATGTTTTTAGCATAGCTCTGTGAGGTCCCGTTGCTAAGTTAGCTTCAATGGCGTCGTTTGCAACAGCATTGTTAAGCTTCGCCAGGCTGGAAAGCATTAACCGTGTAGTTACATGTCCATGGTTTAATAGTATTGTGGATTTTCTGTCTATCCTTCCAGTCAGGGGATTATTTATTTTGTTTCTATCTGCAGTTAAGCCCGATGCTATCACGTTAGCTCCGTAGCTAAAGTGTTTCGCCGATGTATTGTCATGGAGATAAAAGTCACTGTTAATGTCCATTTCGCGTTCTCAACTCTCATTTTCAAGAGGATATAGTATCCGAGGTGGTTTAAAATACAAATCCGTGATCCACAATAGAAAAAGGAGAGAGTGTGGAATCCAATGAGCCAGCTTGTACCTAAGTTACGGTCAGAGCGAAAAAAGATGCGTCCTGCACTGCACTCTAGTCCTTCACTCTCACGTTCCTTTTTTTTATTTAAACGGGGATCTGCTATCCCCGTTTAAATTTAAAAAATTCCTTTCAGTAGGCCTTTAAACTAATGGAATGTTGACTTAAATTTTTTTTGTAAAACTATGACAAAATGGGATCAAATGACGAGAAAACAGTCACTAATCAAATAAATGTTTTATATTTTTGTAACTGATTTGATGAAAATACAATCAATTTAATTCCATTTCACAACCGTTGAATACAATAAATGCCATTTTATAGGTGATGCACAGTGCAAGGCAGAAGTAATAAACGGGATCTATGATGATTATAATATACATTTAAAACAGTTCCTTGTGATGTAGATAATATTTATTGCATATGCTTTGGTGTAAATGTTCCCTATAACCCATTTTTTCTGAATCTGTCCTCAAGATGTTCGTTTGTGGAGGAGTTCCCAGATTGCAAATGAAACCACGCCCCAACCTCTTCAAAAGTATCTTAATTTATCTTTCGATAATGTATGCTGTTTGAATATTTATCTTGGAGGAGAACATCACCGCTATTTTTTCCCAGATATGGTAGAGAATAAACTCCATAAACATTATATAGATTAACCCGGTCAGGATATTAGGTACACCGGGCCAGCCCGTGGCATAAATACTCCATACAGTTGTTTAAGGCCACAACCACTACTTATTTGATTGTTTTTCTTTCATTTTAAATCTGTCAATTAAAAAATACGACGTTATAAAAGTTAAGATGTTAAGGGTGTTTGAATCCAATTAGGAGGCGTAACACTGCCTACACCCCCTTCAAAAGTGCAAACTTGTTCATTCCTCCTGGTAGCAGAAAACCCAACACTTCACTGTTCACTCACAGACATCATAATAACATCATTAAAGCTCACATTTATTCATTCACACACAGCGCCAACATTTGGGAACCAGGATGAGGTGATAGAAAGATTAAAAACATAATAAATCTATTTGTGGTAGCATCAGAAAAAGTTATGTTTAAGTTTCACTTTTCCATCTCATAGCACATAACTTTAAAAACAGAGTTTAACCCAAATTAACTCAATAATTCATACTTCAGTGCACGTAAACATACTGAGTGTGTACGTGGGGTATTGATGTTAGGTTTAGGGTAGGGTTGGGGTGTCGTCAGGCACCTAATAAGGATAATTAAATATGTTATATTACAGACCAAAATGGGGACACAAACAAAATCTTGTTAAGGTCCACAAAAAGTCTAGTGTCGGCCTGCACATTCTCCGATCGATTCAGACTCTGTGTAAAAAAGCAGCTGTTAACGGCATTTATGTCACTGCATGTCACACATTTGTGTTATCATGCACATGCCAAGATTAGATAAAAATAATACTTAAATTATTATTTGACGCGTTGACAGTTTAACACGAGTATCTAACATTGTAACAACATATATAAGTCAGAAAATCATCTCATGTCCCCAATCAATTCTCTGAGTAGGCTGATGTTTAGCAATTACATTTTTTTTTATTCCTGTTTGGTGTGTAAAATAATTTTACATTACTGATATTTTCCATTAAAATGTTTTTTAAAGAGCAGAATTTTGCATCATTCAGTCCACACATCAGTATCACTTACAAAGGGTGCCAGGTGGGTGCGTGTACACGTTTAAAAGCAGATGTCAAATTTCTTGTTGCACTTGTAGGGTCATATGCAGGGGCAGTGGTGGCCATGCCTTTAGCTGGGATACTGGTGCAATACACTGGGTGGCCTTCTGTCTTCTATGTCTATGGTGAGCATGTGTGTTGTCCTTATTTTCCAACAGCTCTGCGCACATGTCCATTAAACTTGTCATTTCTTCCTACTCACTTCTTTACCCATTTGAACTCTCCCAGGCACCTTTGGGATATTCTGGTACATGTTCTGGGTCCTGGTGTCCTACGAGAGTCCAGCTGCCCATCCCACCATCACCCCAGAGGAGAGGAAGTACATTGAAGATGCAATCGGGGATTCTGCGTCATTTCTCAACCCTCTGCAGGTACCTCACTAAATATTCATGATTGACAAGAGATATCTGATGGGAAGGCATTTATGTACGTTCTTGTCACTCCCTTTGATTTATTTTTTGCTGTCAGAAATTCAAGACCCCATGGAGGCACTTCTTCACCTCCATGCCAGTCTATGCCATCATTGTGGCCAACTTCTGCAGGAGTTGGACTTTCTACCTGCTGCTCATCAGCCAGCCGGCTTACTTTGAAGAAGTGTTCGGCTTTGAGATCAGCAAGGTGCAATCACACCCACACAAACATTTTTTTGTTTTTGTCCTGTGCGAAGTAAAAAATGTTCACTCTCACTTCCCCTCTTTCAGGTGGGCATGGTGTCAGCTTTGCCGCATTTAGTGATGACCATCATTGTTCCTATAGGAGGACAATTGGCCGACTACCTCAGGACACACAACCTAATGACCACCACCAACGTCAGGAAGCTCATGAATTGTGGAGGTGAGGGTGCAGAGTTTTGCAGTTTCTTTGCACAAAATGCACACTCTTTGGGAAAATCTACACTTTTGCAAATATAAAAAGCTTTGTTCAAGCTGTCAGTATTGATTTTAAATTATGTTAATTTCTGTAGTTAATTTAAACTTGTATGAATAGAACCGTTTCCAACACAATGGAATTGTTGCTGGTTTAGAACTGCATTGTTTCAGGTGTCATTAGTACCTAATTTATTTTAACTACAAGTGGAAAAAGGAGTAGAAGCAATGTGCAAATAACTATAACTAAAAAAGCAATCAGATATCGCTCATCCTAAAAGTAAAAAAAAAGTCCTGAACCCAGACGGTGATCCAGATCGGCTCCAAAATCACGTATTCCTTATCCTATTCCAGACATTTCTTGAAAGTTAGAAAAAAATCCGCCCATAACTTTTTGAGCTTTCAATAGCAGAATGAAACGGAGTGAACCCTCTTGTCAGTCATTCACTGTGGGTGGAGGCAAAGCCTCTAGCATACACACATAAGTTGAAGCTCGTAACATAAACTTCCAAGTTTTCTTTGCATTAGCATATTATAAAAATTGAGGTGGCTTTTTTGAGAGCTCTTATATTGAATCTAATCACTACACTACGGTAATTATTATAATTGATGTAATTATTATATGTGAATTAAATTATATATATATAGCACATTTCTCTAGAGAATCAAAATGATTTACATAGTCAAACCATTAGCTACATCTTTAAGATACATTTAAACCAGTGTGGGTAAAGTGTCTTGCCCAAGGACAGAACAGCAGTGACGAGAATGGCAGAAGCGGGGATCAAACCTGGAACCCTCAAGTTGCTGGCACGGCCGCTCTACCAAACAAAGCTAGAGTGAGCCTCCCGCCAGAGAATATAATACGCTCAGAGCGACCCCCACTACAGTATTACCTCGACTTACAAGCTTAATTGGTTCTGTGACGGAGCTCTTAACTCAAAACACTTGCATTTCAATTCAACGTCTCCCATTTAAATCAATTTAATCGGCTCATTTGAAAATACCTTTTAAGAAGAAAACTATCTTTTACATTATAACATATTGTATAAAAACAATACAATAAAATGTAGAACTAACAACTACAGTCGTTTTATGAAGTAATGTAATAATAATGTACAGTATTTACTTTGGCGAGTGGACTTCTACAGTGTCTCCCTCCAGCTGCATCTCCGTCAAACACACCATCAGCAGCTTTTCTTTATTTTCATGGATAAATGTGCACGATTTAGATATTTTTAAGATTCTTGACTGGCGTTAGAATCATTCTGCTTCAGAATGGTGAAGACTAGCAGCAATACGCTCCAACTGCTTGGCTAAGTTAACGGTACGCTCATTCGTGTTTTTAATTATTTCTTTCTTTAGTTCAATAAATATCATCCACTTATTCTCAGCATTGTCAATCACACTCACTTTCTTCCTTGCCATGGTTCGATAAACAAAGTGTGAATTTCTAGCCATAGGCCAATGCTAGCGTGTAAGACCAAATGTTTTGGGGCGGATCTTACGAGGTTCACTGTGACATTTGCTACACCAACTAATGACGAGGATGCTTGTAACTCAAATTTTTTCTTGCAACTTAAAGCACAACAGCCAAGAGACAGCTCTTATCTCAAAACACCGTTAAGTTGAGGTACAGTACCACTGTATCTGAAAAAGTAGATTTTCAGAAAAATATATTGTGTTTCTGCTTACCCCAGACTGTGTAATTGCTCGGTGATTACATTAGATTTTACTTAAATTCAAAATTAAAATTACAGTTTTTTTTTTATTTTCTCAAGCTGCTATGTCTGAGACTACAAAACTCCCTGATAATGTGCCTAAAAGTATTTCCAACTGCACATCATGACAGAATAGATCAGAGATAGTTTGTAGTTTCTCCCCCCGCTCATGTTTTAATTTGTGCTGTCAAATGATTAATTTTTAAAAATCAGATCCATTTGGATAAATTATGATGAATAATGATTGCATAATTTGAATAAACTTTAAAAAAGACCCTAAAATTTGGACAAAAATGCAATTTTATTGTCAGAATGTCATATAGGAACATTTTTTAAATGTTTTACATGAATGTATGTCATTTATTTGTTCAAAACTTGATAACAATTTTATTTAAAGTCCCATCTGGTTTTATTTTAAAGTGAAGTTTACCAGCGAGTACACCAGTCTGAGTCTCCTCACTCATCTTTGCACTGACATATTAGGCTTAAGCTACCTTAGAAAGGGGATTCATGGGGCCCCATTTGTCGCGGTGTACCTGACACATGAAACGTGATTAATTTGGGGTGTGCCCTCTCCACTTTAGCTGCCAGATGGCAGTTGAGTGTTGAAGATCTGTGTTTTGTGATAATTCTAACTTTGACCACGGAGTCAGTTGCTATGTAGAGTGGCGCTTTCCATCATTTTCAGTAGACTGGGTTGTAAATAATTAACTCCCCTCTCTTCTCACGCAAAATACACCCAGGAATGTGGCCATATGAAGGCCTCCCCTACTGTATGTATTATTTTTTTAATCGAGTAACCTGTAGATTAATCGAGGAATCGGCCAAAACACAATTTATAACCTCAAGGCGTATTTTAGGGAAAATAGCTCAAATAAACAATGACTTTTCTGAAGGTATAACTTTCATTCTTTTTTCATCAACATTGAAAATGCTCTTTAACATGTGTACATTAATAATGTTTACATATAATTATTGAATGTGGAAAAAATTTAAAATGTTAACAAATGTTCTGTCTACTCATATTTGGATTTCTTGCCATAGTTCCCTTGTTTAAATACAGCGATTAATCTTTATAAAAACAGTTGGCATCATAAATTAACTAATATATTTAAATTATTGGATTTTTATATATATATATATATATATATATATATATATATATATATATATATATATATATATATATATATATATATATATATATATATATATATATATATATATATATATATATATATATATATATATATATACATACAAACCCCATTTCCATATGAGTTGGGAAATTGTGTTAGATGTGAATATAAACGGAATACAATGATTTGCAAATCCTTTTCAACCCATATTCAATTGAATGCACTACAAAGACAAGATATTTGAAGGCCTACTGAAACCCACTACTACCAACCACGCAGTCTGATAGTTTATATATCAATGATGAAATCTTAACATTGCAACACATGCCAATACGGCCGGGTTAACTTATAAAGTGCAATTTTAAATTTCCCGGGAAACTTCCGGCTGAAAACGTCTAGGTATGATGACGTTTGCGCGTGACGTCAGGGGTTGAAGCGGAAGTATTGGGACACATTGTATCCCAATACAAACAGCTCTGTTTTCATCGCAAAATTCCACAGTATTCTGGACATCTGTGTTGGTGAATCTTTTGCAATTTGTTCAATTAACAATGGAGACTGCAAAGAAGAAAGCTGTAGGTGGGATCGGTGTATTAGCGGCTGGCTGCAGCAACACAACCAGGAGGACTTTGCGTTGGATAGCAGATGCGCTACCGTGAGTACAGCTTTTGCTTCCAAACATTTGATCGCTTGCCCGTACGTGCGTGGCGCTATGTGCATGTCACGTACGTAACTTTGGGGAAATATATGTTTCTTGCCGACTCTGATGGCGGCCGGGGTGTTGTCGAAAGCTACAACGCGCGCCGCTGTCCTCACCTTGACTTCCTCCGTCTCCGGGCCGCCGACCGCATCGATGATCGGGTGAAGTCCTTCGTCGCGCCGTCGATTGCTGGAACGCAGGTGAGCACGGGTCGTGATGAGCAGATGAGAGCTGGCGTAGGTGGAGAGCTAATGTTTTTAGCATAGCTCTGTCGAGGTCCTGTAGCTAAGTTAGCTTCAATGGCGTCGTTAGCAACAGCATTGCTAGGCTTCGCCAGGCGGTACAGCATTAACCGTGTGGTTACAGGTCCAGAGTTTGGTAGTATTGTTGATCTTCTGTCTATCCTTCCAGTCAGGGGCTTATTCCGTCTGTTTCTATATGCAGTTAAGCACGATGCTTTCACGTTAGCTCCGTAGCTAAAGTGCTTCGCCGATGTATTGTCGTGGAGATAAAAGTCACTGTGAATGTCCATTTCGCGTTCTCGACTCTCATTTTCAAGAGGATATAGTATCCGAGGTGGTTTAAAATACAAATCCGTGATCCACCATAGAAAAAGGAGAGAGTGTGGAATCCAATGAGCCCTTGTACCTAAGTTACGGTCAGAGCGAAAAAAGATACGTCCTGCACTGCACTCTAATCCTTCACTCTCACGTTCCTCATCCACAAATCTTTCATCCTGGCTCAAATTAATGGGGTAATCGTCGCTTTCTCTGTCCGAATCGCTCTCGCTGCTGGTGTAAACAATGTGCAAATGTTCAACCTGTGACGTCACGCTACTTCCGGTACAGGCAAGGCTTTTTTATCAGCGACCAAAACTTTATCGTTGATGTTCTCTACTAAATCCTTTCATCAAAAATATGGCAATATCGCGAAATGATCAAGTATGACACATAGAATGGATCTGCTATCCCCGTTTAAATAAGAAAATTTCGTTTCAGTAGGCCTTTGATGTTCAAACTCATAAACTTAATTTTTTTTTTGCAAATAATAATTAACTTAGAATTTCATGACTGCAACACGTGCCAAAGTAGTTGGGAAAGGGCATGTTCACCACTGTGTTACATGGCCTTTCCTTTTAAACAACACTCAGTAAACGTTTGGGAACTGAGGAGACACATTTTGTAAGCTTCTCAGGTGGAATTCTTTCCCATTCTTGCTTGATGTACAGCTTAAGTTGTTCAACAGTCCGGGGGTCTCCGTTGTGGTGTTTTAAGCTTCATAATGCGCCACACATTTTCAATGGGAGACAGGTCTGGACTACAGGCAGGCCAGTCTAGTACCCGCACTCTTTTACTATGAAGCCACGTTGATGTAACACGTGGCTTGGCATTGTCTTGCTGAAATAAGCAACATATGTTGCTCCAAAACCTGTATGTACCTTTTAGCATTAATGGCTCCTTCACAGATGTGTAAGTTAACCATGTCTTGGGCACTAATACACCCCCATACCATCACAGATGCTGGCTTTTCAACTTTGCGCCTATAACAATCCGGATGGTTCTTTTCCTCTTTGGTCCGGAGGACACGACGTCCACAGTTTCCAAAAACAATTTGAAATGTGGACTTGTCAGACCACAGAACACTTTTCCACTTTGTATCAGTCCATCTTAGATGAGCTCAGGCCCAGCGAAGCCGACGGCGTTTCTGGGTGTTGTTGATAAAGGGTTTTCGCCTTGCATAGGAGAGTTTTAACTTGCACTTACAGGTGTAGCGACCAACTGTAGTTACTGACAGTGGGTTTCTGAAGTGTTCCTGAGCCCATGTGGTGACATCCTTTACACACTGATGTAAGGCTGAAACGACGTGCCGACGTAGTTGACGTCATCGGTTACGTAAATATGTCGACGCCGTTTTTGTGCGTCGACGCGTCGCATATTTACGTCACACTACCGTCATGGCGGACCGCAAAGCAGACGGTGCGAGCGAGGGGGAAAAAATCACGCCAAAAGTGTGGGAGTATTTCAATACACAGCCTAATAATGTTGTTGTATGCACACTGTGTCCAGCGGAAATGGCCTATCATAGCAGCACAACGGCTATGAACGAACATTTGAAAAGAAAACCATCAACCATCAACTAGTCAATCGTCCGCGTGAGCATACGTTGTCATCATTACACAAAAACATGAATGTGTCATTTGTATCTGCTAGGGGTGTAACGGTACGTGTTTTGTATTGAACTGTTTCGGTATGGGGCTTTCGGTTGGGTACGGGGGTGTACCGAACGAGTTTCTAAGCTAAAGCTAAAGTGTTAACAAGCTGCTTTGCTCCTTCTGCTTCTGTCTCAGCACGCAGCATTGTCCCACCCACACAACCATCTGATTGGTACACAGAAAGCGCTAACAGCCAATCAGCAGTGCGTATTCAGAGCGTTAGCAGCCAATCAGCAGTGCGTATTCAGAGCGCATGTAGTCAGCGCTTCAGCGTGGAGCAGATAGGTGTTTAGCAGGTGAGCATCAGGCAGCGGACTCTCCTCAAATGATAATAAACACCTCCCAGTCAACTACTAGTAACTTCACTATGAGCCCGTTGACCTTCTAGAAACTTAAACTGCAGCTCAGCTCACTCGCAGTCCTGGCTTGAGGTGAAGGCTAATTAGCTCTCAGTTCCAGCCACATCGACCCCTTCTGAGCGCCTATTTTCAGCTGCTGGGAATATTGTAAACAAGAAAAGAACCAGAGCATGTAGACATGCTAAACTTTCTTCATTACAACTATTAGTCACTCACTGGAATGAGTAGAATTGGTTATTGTGTACTGTGTTGGACTGGATGTTTATTTTGCACATTTTAAAAGCAATACTTAATGTTTACAGTGCTCCAGAATATTTAGATTGGCACTTTTTTGTATTGGATGTTTATCTTTATTTTTGCACATTTTAAAGCAAAATAAGCAATACTTTTACTTTTGAAATGCTTATACTATTGCAGAATATTAAGATTTGCACGGGATGTTTACTTTTATATTTGCACATTAAAAAGCAAATAAGCTACTTTTAATTTTGTTAAATGTTAAAAGTTTTAAATGTTTACATTGTTACAGAATATTTTGTCATGTTGTTGTCAATGTTGACTGAGTGGCCATACTTCTTTTTTTTGTAAATAAAAGCCATGCCTTTTGAAAAAACGGGCCTACATTTATTTTTTCATCTTCATTTTAAATAAAAAAAAAAAATCGGTAAAAGGAAAAATAATTTATAGATTAATCGAAAAAAATAATAATCTATAGATTAACCGATTAATCGAAAAAATAATCTATAGACTAATCGATAGAAAAATAATCGTTAGCTGCAGCCTTACACTGATGTCGCTTGTTGATGCAGTACAGCCTGAGGGATCGAAGGTCACGGGCTTAGCTGCTTACGTGCAGTGATTTCTCCAGATTCTCTGAACCCTTTGATGATATTACGGACCGTAGATGGTGAAATCCCTAAATTCCTTGCAATAGCTGGTTGAGAAAGGTTTTTCTTAAACTGTTAAACAATTTGCTCACGCATTTGTTGACAAAGTGGTGACCCTCGCCCCATCCTTGTTTGTGAATGACTGAGCATTTCATGGAATCTACTTTTAGACCCAATCATGGCACCCACCTGTTCCCAATTTGCCTGTTCACCTGTGGGATGTTCCAAATAAGTGTTTGATGAGCATTCCTCAACTTTATCAGTATTTATTGCCACCTTTCCCAACTTCTTTGTCATGTGTTGCTGGCATCAAATTCTAAAGTTAATGATTATTTGCAAAAAAAAAAAATGTTTATCAGTTTGAACATCAAATGTGTTGTCTTTGTAGCATATTCAATTGAATATGGGTTGAAAATGATTTGCAAATCATTGTATTCCGTTTATATTTACATCTAACACAATTTCCCAACTCATATGGAAACGGGGTTTGTACATCTAACACAATTTCCCAACTCATATGGAGCGGGGTTTGTATATTCTTTACATTTCTATGCTGGATTTTGTCTGTACTATTTTGTTATTTTATGTAATCATTTTTTGTCTCGTAACAATTTAAGAATAAATTATTCGCCACACAGATCATGGTCCAACACACCAACGCTCTCTTGTGTGCTCTATTGCAAAGGCCGTGCGGAAACTACGTCCGTGTATTTAAAGTTCCGGGCACTCCATGCGGACCGGATTTTTAAAAATCATTTATCTATCCATCCATCCATCCATTTTCTACCGCTTGTCCCTTTTGGGGTCGCGGGGGGTGCTATTTATCATTAAACAAATAATCGATTAATCATTGCAGCCCTTCTAACGTATGCATTGACCTGATCACTGACTGTACAACAACCAGTGCCGCCTTTCAGATATCCTACCGCGGTTAGAAAGGGGATTCACGGTGTACCTGACACATGAAGCGTGACAAATTTGGGTCGTGCACCATCCAGTCTAGCCGCCAGATAGCAGTAAATTTTCAAATGTATTTTGTGGCAGCTCCAAATCCGACCACAGAGTCAGTTGCTTCTCATGATTTTCAGCAGACTGCATTACAAAATGATTGACCCTCCCTCTTCCTCTCACGCGAGATCCACCCAGGAATGGGGCCATATAGAATAGAATAGAATAGAATGTATCTTTATTGTCATTGTACATTGTACAACGAAATTGCAAGCAAAACTAATTTAGTGCAAATTCATAACACATAAAAACATAAGAACATAGATAAATATGCAATGTGATATGAATCCCTTTCCTACTGTACATGATTAATGCAATGTTTTTGGTGATTAATCTCATGTGTTAACTTTGTTATTTTTGACAGCCCTAATTTTAATGTTTGTAATCCGGGGTGTTTTCAGGGTTTGGGATGGAGGCCACCCTCCTGCTGGTGGTGGGATATTCGCACACTAAAGGCGTGGCCATCTCCTTCCTGGTCCTCGCCGTCGGCTTCAGCGGCTTCGCTATCTCAGGTACAAGATGGACATCAAATCCTCAATTGGAGTGTTTTTCACACTTTGCTTGGTGCACACGCAGGTTTTAATGTCAACCACCTGGACATCGCCCCGCGTTACGCCAGCATACTGATGGGCATCTCAAACGGGGTGGGGACATTGTCAGGAATGGTGTGTCCTCTCATCGTGGGCGCCATGACTAAACATAAGGTAAGAAAAAAGGCATGTGTCAGTCAAAATGTTAAGATTCTAATTTCCGCCATTCCTGCAGACACGTGATGAGTGGCAGTACGTCTTCCTTATAGCGTCCTTGGTTCATTATGGAGGAGTCATTTTCTACGGTAAGACTTGAAATTTGAATCTTCTGTTGGAAGAAGACGTCTTTAAAGACCTTCTTTCTCTTTCTTGCTAGGACTCTTTGCATCGGGGGAAAAGCAGGCGTGGGCCGACATCGAGGACACCAGCGAGGAGAAGTGCGGCATCATCGACGAAGACGAGCTGGCCAACGAGACGGAGGACCTCTACCGTGGCGGCGGTGGCCAGTACGGCGCCATGAGCCAACAGGCGGTCGGTACAAACGGCGGCGGAGGAGGCGGCCCTGGATGGGTTTCGGACTGGGATAAGTCAGAGGAGTACGTGCAGCCGCCTGGGTACAACTCATACACGAGCAGGGGCGTCGAGGAGAAGAAGCTGACGTAGGGAAAAAAACTGATGCAACAAATATTAATCAAGGAGGGAGGTTGTAAGTCACTGCAAAACAGGAAGAACTTGCTGTGTGCGTTTGCACAATGACAAAAGTATCCTTTTTCTGTGTGCGTGTGTGTGAGTGTGTGTGGCTACATTTGTGTACGTCAGTGCTAAACAAAATACATCAACACGTACACTATTTATTTGCTCATCTCATCGCCCACGCCTCCTTTTTGGAGCTTGGCTCGCTATGATTGGTCCATTTCCATGACATCACAGAAGAGGAAGTACAGCAACACCTTTCTCTTACACTGTTCCCATTGTGTTGTATTTCATATTGTAACATGTTTTTATTTTTAGTGTTAGGGAATCTACTTAAATCACGGGTGTCCAAACATTTTCTGCAAAGGGCCATTTTGTTATTTTTCATTTGCAAAGCCAATAAGTTATTGGGATTTTTAAGCAGTATTTTTTAACCATAACCACCGTTAATGGGCTGCCAAAAAATGTTCTCAGGTGTGGTCTGTGTAGGCCACAGCTTTGCTCAGTTGTAGTACACTTTTCCACCACCTGTGGTAGTCATGATAATCTCAAACAAACAGAAGAGGTCTGGAGCTAAAGTGAGAGAAGCTTCTTAGGTGCAATATTCATGACTAAAGTGGTGAAGATGTATTTTCATTTGCACTTTAATTTTATTGATAGTTCAGTTAAGAAACATAATAATTTTGTTTATTCATTTTAGCGCAACATAATTGAAAGTAAATGTATTTTTCGGCAGTTATTTATGAGTCCCTTTTTATGCAGTATATTGGGTTAGTACTTAATTGTCTAATCAGCCTGACCTCAGCCTAAGGTTTATGTGTTAAATAAGTAATACTCTTTGGGATTAGTACATGGTTTCATGTCATTTGACAAGGTTGCAAACTGTAAGTAGGTTAGATATAATTATTGAATACCATTAAAATCAAGAGTAAGATTACTAATTCAATGTTAATTTTTGAGTTTTCCACTCTGCAGTGGAAAAGTTGGACCCCGAGGTTAAGAACACCTCTATTAAATAGGAAAGAAAACAACTGCATGTGTTTTTTTGTTTCTATTAGGGGTGTTTGATAATTCAATATCCAATAATGTTAAAAAGAAAATAAATAAAATTGTAAATGTTCAAATGAGGGCAGATTACCCATACTGTGGTGCAGGTGGGTTAGGGTGAGCTTGTATTGTAAACTTCTCCTGAGCTCATATAAAACAAACGTAACATCGATCACTATGAGACTTTGTCGCGGTTTCTGAGGAAGAAGACATTTCGAGTGTTATTTGCACCAAATAAAAAATGTTAGCTAGCGTAATAAGACGCCTGCTGCGAAAAAGAAGCTGTCCCAAAGACAGGTGCAATCAAAGTACTGCCAAATCTAAATAAAAAAAAATAAATTAAGTTCAGTGTCGGTCTTGAGAAGCAAGTTTTTAGTGTCAACATTTCAGCTTTTTCTCACTACTTTACACCTATTTGCTCTTTTATCCCACTTTTTATGTTTTTTTGTCTACTCTTTTTAGAATGTGTGGCGGCCTGCTAAATTTTTTTGCTGCACTTTGGACACCCCTGACTTAAATGCAAAAATGTTACGATAAACAATCATCAAGGGGTAAAAAAGGTGCTTGCTAAATTTTTTTGCTGCACTTTGGACACCCCTGACTTGAATGCAAAAATGTTACGATAAACAATCATCAAGGGGTAAAAAAGGTGCTTATTTGTTGCACTATGACAAGCCTCCTTTCATGTGCATATTTGACACATGCTGGAGCTTGTGCACAAACATGCCTACATGACACTGACCCGAGTCTGACCTAACTGGGTCATACCCATCTAGGCTCATGGGTCACAAGGCAAAGTATCCCGACTAAATCATCCGACACTCGGGCCGGGATGTCAGGTAGAGGATGGCCAAAACACGGTGTGTGTTTTTCCTTTTTCTGTCCTCACTGCTTTGTTTTCCTCCATCAAAGCAGTTCTTTCTAGTACCCAAACAAAGGGAGGGGGGACATTCGAATTCAGTGTGTGAGGTTGTCTATGTGTGTGTGATAGTGACTGTGCTGTTGTGTCGGTTGGGTACAGGTGCTGAAACCTTGTGCAGTGAGCATGTTGTAATGAGCACAGCAGTGCACCCCCACCTCCTTTCCTGTACTCCTTTAACACAAGGTGGTCTCACTCAAATGCACCACGCGTGCAGGGAGAGTGGCGGCACACTGTATTTGGCACACTTAATGAAACATATCTTTTATTTTATTTTTATTTATTTTTTAAAGTGTGGGGTTTTTTGTATACCCCCTTTAAAGCAGTGATGCATTGGCAGCTGGGTAATGGAGTCGAGGGGAGCTCTGTGCACCAGCATATAGACAGAGCCAAGAGACTCAAGACAGGAAGGATACAAAAACACTGCATGCACTCACAAGTCGCAATAATGCACAGGCATCGCTTCAAAGTTAAAGGTGATTTGATCTCATTCTCTGGGGAGCAAAATACACTGCAGGAATGTTTTTTTTTTAAAATTATTTATTTATTTAATTTCTAAAGTTAAATGTTATAACAATATGAATGATAATTCTGTGAAAACTTTTCAGTTGTCAATGTTGTATTTGTGTATTTTTAATGGACTTTCTTTTTTGACTCATAGTTTATTCCATTGCCGTCTTCCTTGCTCCTAATGAGATGTGTTAAAACTTAATGGGAAATTAGTGAAAATATTTTAAGATTGCAAAAAAAAATGTGTACAAAGGATGTAAATGTGAAATATCCTGGTGTATAATAAAATTTAGGCAGCAATTTAAAGCGTGTCGCTGTTGATTTCAGTCGTACTTTTTGTTTCACTTTTTATTTTTTATTTTCTATCACTTTCTTTATTTTTATTTTTTTGTAATCGGTTTCCTGTCATTCTGTCTCTTTTTCTCAGGACAGATGGACACGGGATTATCTCTGTGATTTTAGGCAAAGATTAGATAGGAGAGCAGATGCACTCAGTGGGAGAGTGTGGCAGCAACATGAACGTCACAATGTCAGGATGGTGGACCTGTGTGTGCGTGTGTTTGTGTGTGCGTGTGTTCGTGTGTGTGCGTGTGTTTGCGTGTGCGTGTGTGTGTGTGTGCGTGTGTGTTTGTTCCGTAACTTCCGTTATCCATCTGCATTGATGCTGCGTGTTCTGCACTGTGACCACTAGAGGGTAGTAAACGACCAACGAAAATGGGTAAACCGGTACACTCTTAACTGCTGTTTTGTTCGACGACACTTGTTCTACCAGCATTTTAATGACAACTTCAATCTGGAGTACATTTTCTTGTTAAAACCTCTCATTCATAGTCATTTATCTCATACGGTGTATGCTAGTGCTGTCAACGCTCAGTATTTCAAGTGTCGCGAAGTTACCCTGAGACCACGCCTAACTATCGTCATTCAAATGTATGATTGGACAGTTCATTCAAAAATAGGCGGGATTATAAATCAAATCTCTACAGCGATTAGTCCACTCTGACGTCAGTTTCAAAGCCCTCGTTTGATTGGTGGTTTGCCGAGGGGGGATTAATATAATGATTTGGACTGCTTGAACCGCAATGGAGGTTTAATGAGGATCTCTATCAATTCCGGTGTTTATTTGTTCACAACTTTTACGTAGTCAACTACTTGTGCTCTTTATATTCGTCGACGTTTTGACATACAGCTGTAGCCCGGAAAAAGGCTTGGGGGCTTCTTTTAAAGTGTTTCTTCGTGTGTGTTTGAGGAAGGAAATAGTCTGAAGCTAAAGCTATGTAGCTAGCAAATCTCATACATTGGCTATAGTGACCTGTCAACTTGCACCCTCTTATCAGTCATTTACTAAGGTAAGTGTTTTGTATGTTTTTTTAAATTTGTATATATTTTTTTGACATAATATGGACTTGAATTGATTTACGTGGACCCCGACTTAAACAAGTTGAAAAACTTATTCGGGTGTTACCATTTAGTGGTCAATTGTACGGAATATGTACTGAACTGTGCAACCTACTAATAAAAGTTTCAATCAATCAAAAAAAGTGCAAGTCATTAACTACAGCAGTGACGTAACTGTGTTAAAAGTTAAATCTGGGTAGCCATGTTGACGGTGGATAAGATCAGATGCTATCAGCTTCACCTGCGTGTCATCGGCAACGTCGTATTTTGTTGATTTTTTGCTGACATGTTTGTTGTTTTGCTGGCAGTTTGCAGGCATGACCGAGTACAAGCTTGTGGTGGTCGGTGCAGGAGGCGTTGGCAAGAGTGCGCTCACCATCCAGCTCATCCAGAATCACTTTGTGGATGAATATGATCCCACCATTGAGGTGCGAAGGACCTTTAACGTTATCGTGCCATGTCTTTCACTTTTCTCTCTCCGTGGTGTCTGTTTTACTTTTGGTGTAATGTAAACTCCACTTTTTGAGAATTTTTCTCATCAGCTTCAATACTTAATATTCAAACGTCTTCCCCTTTTCTGTGCCTTGTAAATTTTAAAGAGAAATAAGAGGTAAGAGATGCAGGTAATGGAAATAAAATCTATTCCACCTATAAAGCCCTCTAAAAACCATTCAACAAAGCTTTAAACAAATGCTGTATGTACAGTATAGGCCAAAAGTTTGGACACACCTTCTCATTCACAACACACCTCATTGATAAAGCAATAAATTCCACTAAGGCACACCTGTGAAGTGAAAACTATCTCTTGAAGCTCATCGAGGGAATGCCAATAGTGTGCAAAGCAGTAATCAGAGCAAAGGGTGGCTATTTTGAAGAATCTAGAATATAAAACATGTTTTCAGTTATTTCACCTTTTTTTGTTAAGTACATCACTCCATGTGTGTTCATTCATAGTTTTGATGCCTTCAGTGACAATCTACAATGTAAATAGTCATGAACATAAAGAAAACACATTGAATGAGAAGGTGTCCAAACTTTTGGCCTGTACTGTACATACAGCATGTGTTTAAAGCTTTGTTGAATGTTTTTTAGAGGGCTTTATAGGTGGAATAGATTGTATTACCATTACCTGCATCTCTTACCTCTTACTTATCTTTAAAATTTACAAGCCACAGAAAAGGGGAAGACGTTTGAACATTAAGATTGAAGCTGATAGGCAAAATTCCATAAAAAGTGGAGTTTACTTAGAATATGTTCCCCATACTAAAGTGGGGCGGCATTGCTCGGTTGGTAGAGAGGCCGTGCCAGCAAATTGAGGGTTCCAGGTTCGATTCCCGCTTTCGCCATCCAAGTCACTGCCGTTGTGTCCTTGGGCAAGACACTTTACCCACCTGCTCCCAGTGCCACCCACAGTGGTTTAAATGTAACTTAGATATTGGGTTTCACTATGTAAAAGCGCTTTGAGTCACTAGAGAAAAGCGCTATATAAATATAATTCACTACACTACACCACTACCCACATTGAATGAGAAGGTGTGTCCAAACTTTTGGCCTGTTCTGTAAGTATGTATTGTAGTAACCAGCAATTCACAATTACATGTAGTATTTACAATATTTTGCTCATATGAGGCAATACCAAAACTTCTCTTTTTGGCATCATTGATTTCATAATGCCCATAGCAAAGGAAGGTTGGTTGCTATGTATCTAAACGTGTTCAACAAGAACATAAAACAGTGACTTGCAATGTCGTCTCCTACTGTGATGCCGACTGACTGATAGGATTGTTGTATCTTTCTGGAGATGATACAACAAGATATTCAGAATAATCATTAATAATGCTTTAATGTTATCATGCCATGTCTTTCACTATTATCTCCTTTGTGGGTTACATGGTGTCTGTTTTACTTTTGGTGTAGTGTAAACTCCACTTTTTATGGAATTTTGCCCATCAGCTTCAATCCTTAATGTTCAAACGTCTTCCCCTTTTTCTGTGCCTTGTAAATTATAAAGAGAAATAAGAGTTAAAAGATGCAGGTAATGGGAATACAATCTATTCCACCTATAAAGCCCTCTAAAAACCATTCAAAAAAGCTTTAAACACATGCTGTATGTACAGTACAGGCCAAAAGTTTGGACACACCTTCTCCTCATTCAATGCGTTTTCTTTATGTTCATGACTATTTACATTGTAGATTGTCACCGAAGGCATCAAATTTATGAATGAACACATGTGGAGTTGTGTACCTAACAAAAAAAGGTGAACATATTTTATATTCTATTTTCTTCGAAACAGCCACCCTTTGCTCTGGTTACTGCTTTGCACACTCTTGGCATTCTCTCGATGAGCTTCAAGAGGTAGTCACCTGAAATGGTTTTCACTTCACAGCTGTGTCTTATGGTTGATTAGTGGAATTTCTTGTTTTATCAATGGGGTTGGGACCATCAGTTGTGTTGTGAATGAGAAGGTGTGTCCAAACATTTGGCCTGTACTGTATGTAAGGTAGTAACACACACATTCATCCTAACATGTAGTATTTACAGTATTTGTGTCATTTTAAACATTACTGTAACTTCTTTCCTGGGTGCACTGGTTTGACAGAGCGCCTGGCAACAAACGTTACGTCCGCCAGTAACGAGGAGAACACTTTCTGTGTTTGCTACCACTAATGGCAGACTTTGTGAGAGCCTTGGAGTGTTATCATGTAGCACTAACATTTCAAATAATGGTTCCAACCCCATTGATAAAGCAAGAAATTCCACTAATCAACCCTGATAAGGCACACCTGTGAAGTGAAAACCATTTCAGGTGACTACCTCTTGAAGTTCGTGGAGAGAATGCCCAAGAGTGTGCAAAGCCGTAATCAGAGCAAAGGGTGGCTGTTTGGAAGAAACTAGAATATAAAACATGTTTTCAGTTATTTCACCTTTTTTGTTAAGTACATAACTCCACATGTGTAAATCTAGTGACAATCTACAATGTAAATAGTCATGAAAACAAAGAAAACACATTGAATGAGAAGGTTTGTCCAAACCTTTGGCCTGTATCGTAAGTATGTATTGTAGTCACCAGCAATTCACAATTACATGTAATATTTACAATGTTTTGCTAATTTGAGACATTACCATAGCTTCTCTTTTTGGCACCATTGATTTCATAATGCCCGTAGCAAAGGAAGTGTTGGTTGCTATGTACGGTACTAAACTTTTTCAACAAGAACATAAAACAGTGACTTACAATGTCGTCTCCTACTGGGATGACGACCGACGGATGGGATGGTTGTATCTTTCTGGAGGTGCTAAATTCAAAATAATCCTCACTACTCGGATAAAAAATCTTTCTTGTGATGTTGTGGTGGTTCTATGCTGCATTCTATTTGTTAAAAAACATATAGTATCAAGTTAGTAGGGTGTTTGCTTTTAAAGGGAAACTGCACTTTTCCCCTTTTATAAAGTTGTAACTGAATATACATTTTAAACATAAAATATGTCAAAAACTTAATCAATAAGGACTCTAGTGGTGATACAAAAGAATAATAGTACTGAAAAATATCCATCAAGCACACAATCAAACCCGGTTAAAACAAAATGAAGAAAATGATTCCTACTCCTTTTCAAACAACCCCTAAGAGATATGTAAATTTTATGGTGTGCCACTTTACATGTTAGAAATAAACCTAAACCAAACCAAGTTAATGTGATGGTTTCTGAATGACAGCCAGCAAGGCTCACTGGCGACAAAGAGTGTCATGTCATCTTTTTTAGCAGTGTATTGTGTCAACAATATGTATTTTATTGGCTTAATTCTCTGACCGTTATCTCTGTCATGGCTTTAAGATGTCCAACTAGTTCATTGACAAACAGTTCAACTGGTTGCGCCACAAAGCGTTCACTAAGGTACAGAATTTCAGTGTGCGTGTTTGCTAAAGTGCTAATGCTGTCCTGTGCCGCTCGCAGGACTCCTACAGGAAGCAGGTGGTGATCGACGGAGAGACGTGTCTGTTGGACATCCTGGACACTGCGGGTCAGGAGGAGTACAGCGCCATGAGGGACCAATACATGAGGACAGGGGAGGGCTTCCTCTGCGTGTACGCCATCAACAACACCAAGTCCTTTGAGGATGTTCACCTCTACAGGTACCTGCTATGGCTGTATAGGAGGGAGAGTTGAAAGTGTCAAAATAAAAGCCCTGCAGCATGTGCACACTTGACGTCAGCGACATGAACGCTAACATACTAAAAGAACAATGATTGTTTGAAAGTTCCTCTTGCACAGAACTCTATTTGAACTTGTTTGATGGTGTTGTTTTTGGAAACATACTGTAGGTCTAAACCAAAGACACAAAAATAGAACAAAACCCTCTTAAGTTTGTCTTTATTCCTGTGATTCTGAAATGACACTAATACAAAGTGTCTGAACTGACATGCGTGCGTGGGTTTAGATTTGATTTCCTTTGGGTTATATTTGTACTAACTGGAAATTGTGTAAAGGAAGCTGAGGGATGCTTTTAAATGTACATACAGTAGTGCATGTAATGTGATCACATCCATTAAATGTTACCTACAGTCACTGATTTATGCACACTAGTAGTGGTTCACTACGGCGACAACTAATAGGATAGTAATGTGTGCAATAATCAATTGATTAGTCCTGTCTTGAAGCAATTGTGGCAAAATGAAGTGCACTATTTGGCTGCAACCAGCAGAGGTGCTGTCGATTCAGGAGCCTCAGCGCCATGTAGAAAGAGAGTCTGGCCAACTAAACTTGCGCCATGATTGCTACCGATGACGTGTGCGGCTGTGCACGGATGCATGCATTGCAGTCGTTCTGACATTAGTTTTTCTAACAAACTAAACCATATTAATACGTCTAAAATAGTTCTAAACAGACTCCAGCTCATAAATTTACAATAAAACATGCTTTTATTTTGTAAAAGTATAATTTTGCGCTTTATACATTAATGCAGTGTTTTGTGACCAGCGGACCATCTAACATGCACCTGACGGTGCAATAAAGGTAAAAAAAATACACAGAACGGCCGAAAAAAACAAAACTTATTACCCTCATTTTGCTAAAATCTTTTATTAGTTTTGGACCAACAATCACTTAGAAATTATGACTTTTGTGTGAAGTATGTTAACTGTGGTGTCTGCCTCCAATGTATTTGTAATCACTGTACGTATCACTCATTATTTATTATTCTAACTCATAAATAAACATTGATTGATTGATTGATCTTTCTTTTTTGTATTATGCTATGTGATCAAGAGTGCTATTGTATTTATTTCCCCATATTTCAGCTCATTAACTCAGATATGGTAGCGAGCAGTATAGAATATGGAGTGATTTTTGGTCCAGAACATATTGTGCTTTATTCTTTATTGATGTATTTTTTGCCACTTGTTTTATATTTTGTATATGAAATTCCCAGGTCGTTTTCTCATCTATTATTACACTCATAATGTGGTTTATTTTACTCATTTAATCTCCGTCTATTTGTATTTGTGGCATTTTTACATGTCGAAATACTAACGAGGAAGCGCCGCAAACACAGCATCAGCTCAAAGTTAGTAGCAGTAATGGCGCCCTGTAGTCACATGGCCAACTCTCACTATACACGACTCTGAGGAGCCTCTCCCACACTGCTGGTGAGTGGTTACAGAAGATGACAAAGGTATTTATCTGTGCATTTCACACAGAACCCAGCAAAGCCGGTTCAAACAGCAACACAGTATCTTTCTACAAAGAATCAGTGAGTAGGGCTGTAGCAATTCGATTAGGAAAAAAAGCATCGATTTGTATTTTGTTGATTTGATGATTTTTAATGAGTAAAACACGCCGACATATGTTTTCACAAGACTGCTCCATGACCGAGTGATGCACCTATTGGTGATGCAGCTCACACTGCTGGTAATGTGGCTTGTGTGAGTGTGTGTGGCGGGACCAGCGGAGCAAGATGGCTCAAAGAAAAACGATAAGGTGGAAAGAGAGCAAAGGGTCCAAAAAAGACCGACATTGTGTTGAAATGTTTTCACTGTCAAACAGAGCTAACATTTCACAATATCACTACACCAGTGATACAACATGACCAAAAACCAAATAAACGCCCTTGTGCAAATAACCGCCCATGTCCTAATAGCCGCCCGGGGTCTGAACCCATTTTGTGAATTAAACGCCTCTTCCTAATAACCACCCATGTCCAAATAGCCGCCCATGGGCTGTTATTTGCATAATTTAGATTAAAATCATATTGATTTCCTTAAACCCAATTTATAAGCTAAAAGGAAAAGCAAAGGTGCAGTAATTCTGGTAATTACGGTAACAGCAGACTTTACGTGGGGATTCTGGGTAATCAACATATTGCAATGGGTCACCGCATATAGCGTAACACACACTCAACGACAACAACAAACCCACGAGGAAAAGTTTCAACATGGCAAGCAACAGTAGCAGTGAGTTGAATGAACAGGATACCGGTACACCACAACTGATGGACGGGAATACTTTAAGGGGGAAGAAGAACAGAAAGTTTGACTTAAAGTTCAAGCTTGCGGTTGTGAAGTATGCGGAGCAGAATTCTGGTTTGGCAGCGGCCAGGCAGTTGAACATTGACCCAAAACGTGTAAGAGAATGGAAACAAAAAAGGGAGAACTACTATCTCAGTCGGCAATCGATGGAAAACGGGCTCGCTTATCTGGTGGAGGTAGGAAGAAAGTGAGCGACGAGCTTGATGCTAATTTGTGTCAGTGGATACATCACGTATGCTGCTTTATTTAAAACTTGGGAGTACTGTAGCCTTTATTTTATTTAAGTGACAGTGATGTAGCAGCTGGCTACGGGGTGTTAGCCAATGGCTTTGGCTGGGGGGGTGGGACTTCCGGGGAAGTTAGGGAAGTGACATTGTTGATAGGAAGTGTTGGTTCGAGTTTTCCCGGGAAAGAGGAGAGACGCACATTGGAGCTGTTGTGTGGTTACATTGCATCTTGTATAATAAGGACAAGACAAACGAAGAAGTCTATGAGCCTACATTCCTGGGATTGTTACAGTATTATTGTTCTGTTTTGATGGTGGGTTTTATACTTGAGTACTTGGTACCATCATTTTATTTTTCCCCGTAGGCTGCTTTATTTAACAAGTTTATTTATTTTTAGTATTGGTATTCTATTTGACAATTGTTGCACTACTGCCATATTGAGGCCTTGTTGATCTCTTGTCTTTTGATAGCCTACCTCATGTTGATCTCTTGTTTTTTTGTTTGTATGTTTACAATAGCTTTTACATTTAAAGTTTTTTGTACGAAAAAAAAATACTGGACAGTAACCATTGTAACCAAATAATGGCCTGGTGCAGGCTGGTGCAAAAATAAATAAAAGCCTTGTGCAAATAACCGCCCATGTCCTAATAGCCGCCCGGGGTCTGACCCCATTTTGTGAAATAAACGCCCGGGCTACTATTTGGTAATATACTGTATTTAAGAGCAGCAAACAGAAGATTGCATAACGAATGTTTTATTCAAACACATTTGAGGACATCTTCAGTTTGTATGCTAATGCTAACAAGTTCTTAGTCCGAAACCAAACACCGCTCCTCCAATTAATACATTTTTTAAAGTTGTTTGTGTTAAAGTTAAATTGTTAAACACATTGTCACTACATTTATCAGTCTTTTTGTTTAGTTTGGTTCTTTATTTCTTACCTGGTTTTTGGCTACACAGGTTGTTTTGTACTTGTTTTTCCAACATAACATATCGTGATGCTCCTGTGGTAAAAGTACAATTTCAATGTTATGTGCATTAATAAGAAGAAATAATGAAGTTCGTTAGAAAAATCCTTCTTCAACTATTTTCCCTAAAAGATGCATTGAAGTTTGACAGTGTGTTTTATTCGATTATTCTGACAAATGACTCAATAGATTACTCGATGACTAAAATAATCGATAGCTGCAGTCCTATAAGTGAATGTCCAGAGTCACAGTATTGTCCAGGCCTCTGCTTTTTCCTTTCACACAGCCGCTGTCATGCCTATGGTACTACTTTAGGACTCGGAATATTCCTGCCGGTGCTGTTTAGAGTCAAGTATTGTAAAAAGTTGTGTCTTATGTGCAACTGGAAAGAGCTCCAAAAGAGGAACAAGATTGCAGCGACATCCTCACAATACAGCAGTCGTATGTAGGTGGTCTTGATCTCTTGTTGCTTGGTCTTCCTGTTCCCAGAGAGCAGATCAACAGGGTGAAGGACAGCGACAGTGTTCCTATGGTGCTGGTGGGCAACAAGAGTGACCTGAGCTCACGCTCCGTGGAGACGCGACAGGCACAGGAGCTGGCCAGAAGCTACGGCGTTCCGTTTGTGGAGACCTCCGCCAAAACCAGACAGGTAGGTGGCGAAGATGGCTGAGTAGATGTTGTATGTATCTGGGTAAAATACTCCATTTGATGGATTATACATCAATTATCTTTTACATGTTGCAACATCGATTCACAGGGCGTAATATCGATTACCCTGCCCACCACTGTAGCTGCAGCAGTGTTACTCACAGACTATGCTAATGATCATAAACATCTGACTGAAACTGGTATTGATTATATTTGTAGCTCAGACTCTTGTAAGATCAAAACTTAAAGGACGCACTCGGGAGGTACTTTTGTGCACGTCTTCATTTTCCTACACGCAGCACTGTCAAGTGCACTAGTAAAACCAAACACAATAAAATCTATACATAAAGCATTTCATCCAGTCTGACTGCGCTAGCAAAATAAGAGTCTCAGAATTACAGGATTACTGTTATTATTTTGCACTTGAAATAATATTTCCATGCATTTTGCAGTGATGGAATGTGGCAATACAATTACACTTCCTTTATTTCCAAATTGCACTTTTTGAGACTTCTAAGAAATTCTAAACTGTCCAAGGTTGTTTATTGTGAAGACAAATTTGTGTTTTGTAACAGATTTGAGACATTTTCAATATTAAGTCTAGATCAAATTGAATTGTGATTAATCGGTTCAGAACCTTATGAATGGAAATCGAATCAATTTTGGAACTTGGGCAATATACCAGCCCTAATGTTGACACACATTTACAGTTAGGTGTACAATTACAACACTGTATGTACAACTCTTCTACTTCTGAACCGCTACAGTTCAAAAAGGTCGTGTTGTGTCTGAAACTACACCGCATGGTGAAGCTGTTATTAATCCCCAAGATTTGACCCCATGAATCAGATTGACTTGAAATGTTTTGCTGTACCTTTTAGGGTGTTGAACCATATCACCTCCAAATTTGAGCAAGATTGGTTAAAAAAACATCAAGCAAAAGGTTTTTAGCAGCTAATTAAGGCTGAAACGATGCGTCGACGTAATCGACGTCATCGGTTACGTAAATACGTCGACGCCGTTTTTGTGCGTCGACGCGTCGCATATTTACGTCACACTACCGTCATGGCGAAGTGCAAAGCAGACGATCAAAGCAGACGATGCGAGCGGTGCGAGCGAGGGAGAAAAATCACGCCAAAAGTCGTCAAAAGTGTGGAAGTATTTCAATACACAGCCTAATAATGTTGTTTTATGCACACTGTGTCGAGCGAAAATGGCCTATCATAGCAGCACAACGGCTATGAACGAACGTTTGAAAAGAAAACCATCAACCATCAACTAGTCAATCGTCCGCGTGAGCATATGTTGTCATCATTACACAAAAACATGAATGTGTCATTTGTATCTGCTAGGGGTGTAACGGTACGTGTTTTGTATTGAACCGTTTCGGTACGGGGCTTTCGGTTCGGTACGGGGGTGTACCGAACGAGTTTCTAAGCTAAAGCTAACTTTAGCTGCTAAAGTCTTAACAAGCTGCTTCGCTCCTTCTGCCTCTGTCTCAGCACGCAGCATTGTCCCACCCACACAACCATCTGATTGGTACACACGAAGCATTATCAGCCAATCAGCAGTGCGTATTCAGAGCGTTACCAGCCAATCAGCAGTGCGTATTCAGAGCGTTACCAGCCAATCAGCAGTGCGTATTCAGAGCGTTACCAGCCAATCAGCAGTGTGTATTCAGAGCGCATGTAGTCAGCGCTTCAGCGTGGAGCAGATAGGTGTTTAGCAGGTGAGCATCAGGCAGCGGACTCTCCCCAAATGATAATAAACACCTCCCAGTCAACTACTAGTAACATCACTATGAGCCCGTTGACCTTCTAGAAACTTAAACTGCAGCTCAGCTCGCTCGCAGTCCTGGCTTGAGGTGAAGGCTAATTACCTCTCAGTTCCAGCCACATCGACCCCTTCTGAGCGTCTATTTTCAGCTGCTGGGAATATTGTAAACAAGAAAAGAACCAGAGCATGTAGACATGCTAACCTTTCTTCATTACAACTGTTAGTCACTCACTGGAATGAGTAGAATTGGTTATTGTGTACTGTGTTGGACTGGATGTTTATTTTGCACATTTTAAAAGCAATACTTAATGTTTACAGTGCTCCAGAATATTTAGATTGGCACTTTTTTGTATTGGATGTTTATCTTTATTTTTGCACATTTTAGCAAATAAGAAATACTTTCACTTTTGTTGAAATGTTTACACTGTTGTTACAGAATATTTCGTTTTACACTTTTTTGTATTGGATGTTTATCTTTATTTTTGCACATTTTAAAGCAAAATAAGCAATACTTTTACTTTTGAAATGCTTATACTATTGCAGAATATTAAGATTTGCACTGGATGTTGACTTTTATATTTGCACATTAAAAAGCAAATAAGCTACTTTTAATTTTGTTAAAGGTTAAAAGTTTTAAATGTTTACATTGTTACAGAATATTTAGTCATGTTGTTGTCAATGTTGACTGAGTGGCCATACTTCTTTTTTTTTGTAAATAAAAGCCATGCCTTTTGAAAAAAATGGCCTACATTTATTTTTTCATCTTCATTTTGAATAAAAAAATAATCGGTAAAAGGAAAAAAAAAATCTATAGATTAATCGAAAAAAAATCTATAGATTAACCGATTAATCGAAAAAAATAATCTATAGATTAATCGATAGAAAAATAATCGTTAGCTGCAGCCTTACAGCTAATTGTCCATAAGTCAGTGATCATTTCTCTGATTATAAAACTCTGAATATAGCAGTATTACACGAATGCTAGCATGTCTTCCTAATCCATTTTAAAGCAACCCATAGAGGGTGCTACTAATGTCCTTTTACACCAGTGTGACCCGGATTTTTTTGTTTTTGGTAGGGCGTGGAGGAAGCGTTCTACTCGCTAGTACGAGAGATCAGAAGATACAAGGAGACCAATCGCAGCAACAAGAAGAGCAAGAAGAACACTCAGAGACGTTGCATGATACTATAGCAACACACCCACGCACACACACACACACACACCCATCCCTCCCTTATGCCAGGTAGGTACCATCATCTGAAATGTAGTTTTCCATTTAATGCTGTGAACTTTTATTTTCTGAAGCCCAAACTAAACGTTTAGTATGCAGCATTTTTTAAATTTTAGGTAAAAAACATTTGTTGCTCCAGTAAATAGTGTCGCTGCACTTTGACTGATGACTCATTCAGGGCAAATGGCAACAGGCTGGTGACGTTCATGAGTTTTGTTTTGTTTTTTGCTATTAATTTTCGGCACAAGTCCATAAAAATAACTTTTTGATTTTATTCTCTAGTGTCATTTTTTCCCCCCTAAAACTAACCTTCCACATTAACCAAATTCCATGCACTGACCAAGTGACATCAAGTGGACCAAATGTAGCCACACGGAGGCGCTGTAGCAAAATTACTTAAGGATTTTTGGCCTAAGAGAATAATTTCTTTTTTCCAGTTGGTATTTATTTATGTTTCTGCTTGTAGTTGAGAACAGAGGACATGAACTTCAAAAAAAGTTCTGATTAATTACAAATACTTTATTCTGCACTTTCAACAGCAAACTACAATAAACTCTAAAACTTGTATAGTAGTAATAAAAGTGTTTCATTGTAACAGAAATTTAGCGTGGCGACTTATGAAACTTGACACACATCCAGTCTGCAGCTCCTCCTGAAGTGGAGCAGCTTGAAAGTGAAAGTACATTACTAGTTCAACAATGTCTGATTGATTGATTGATTGAGACTTTTATTAGTAGGTTGCACAGTGAAGTACATATTCCGTACAATTGACCACTAAATGGTAACACCCGAATAAGTTTTTCAACTTGTTTAAGTCGGGGTCCACTTAAATTGATTCATGATACAGATATATACTATCATATATACTATCATCATAATACAGTCATCACACAAGATAATCACATTGAATTATTTACATTATTTACAATCAGGAGTGTGGAGGGGGGGTGGGGTGGGGGGGGGGATATGGACATCAAGTAGTGGACATAGAGAGAGAGAGAGAGAGAGAGAGAGAGAGAGAGAGAGAGAGAGAGATCAGAAGGCATAAGAAAAAGAATCTGCATTTGATTGTTTACATTTGATTATTAGCAATCCGGGGAGGGTGTTAGTTTAGGGTTGTAGCTGCCTGGAGGTGAACTTTTATAGCGGTTTTGAAGGAGGATAGAGATGCCCTTTCTTTTATACCTGTTGGGAGCGCATTCCACATTGATGTGGCATAGAAAGAGAATGAGTTAAGACCTTTGTTAGTTCGGAATCTGGGTTTAACGTGGTTAGTGGAGCACCCCCTGGTGTTGTGGTTATGGCGGTCATTTACGTTAAGGAAGTAGTTTGACATGTACTTCGGTATCAGGGAGGTGTAGCGGATTTTATAGACTAGGCTCAGTGCAAGTTGTTTAACTCTGTCCTCCACCTTGAGCCAGCCCACTTTAGAGAAGTGGGTAGGAGTGAGGTGGGATCTGGGGTGGAGGTCTAGAAGTAACCTGACTAGCTTGTTCTGAGATGTTTGGAGTTTAGATTTGAGGGTTTTGGAGGTGCTAGGGTACCAGGAGGTGCATGCGTAATCGAAAAAGGGTTGAACGAGAGTTCCCGCCAGAATCCTCAAGGTGCTTTTGTTGACCAGAGAGGAAATTCTGTAGAGAAATCTCGTTCGTTGGTTAACCTTTTTGATTACCTTGGTTGCCATTTTATCACAGGAAAGGTTAGCCTCTAGAATGGAACCTAGGTAGGTGACCTCATCTTTCCTGGTGATGACACTGTCACCTACTTTTATGGTGAAGTGATTGACTCTCTTAAGTTTGATGTGGGACCCAAACAGGATGGATTCTGTTTTACCCAAGTGGATGGATAGCTTGTTGTCAGCGAGCCAGGTGCAAATTCTACAGAGCTCAGCACTGAGGATTTTCTCCACCTGTGACTTGTCCTTGCCGGATACCAGCAGGGCAGAGTCATCCGCAAACAAAAACAATTCACAGTCACATGCCGATGACATGTCGTTTATGTATATTAGGAACAGTAAAGGTCCCAATATACTGCCTTGGGGGACTCCACAGTTCACCGAGAGGGGGGGGGACACGGTGCCGTTCACCTCTACCACCTGCTCCCTCCCCTCCAAGTAAGACTGCATCCAGCTCCAAGAGGTTTTGTTAAATCCGATTGCTCTGAGCTTATCCAACAGTATAGCGTGGTTAACGGTGTCAAAGGCCTTCTGAAGGTCCAGCATGACCATGCCGCAGTATTTGCCCGCGTCCACCTCATGTTTGATGTGGTCGGTCAGATAGAGAAGGCATGTGTCAGTGGAGTGGTTAGTTCTGAAGCCGGATTGGAATTTGTACATGAGTTTATTAGTGGCAAGGTAACTATCGACCTGTTCATAAACTATTTTCTCCATTACTTTCGAAATGGAGCTGAGAATAGAAACAGGTCGGTAGTTGCCAGGTTCCAATTTGCTTCCTTTTTTAAAGAGGGGAGTTACTCTTGCTATCTTAAAATCTTTTGGTACTTGGCCTTGTGTAATTGATAGGTTTATTATGTGCGTGATGATCGGGGCAATGATGGAGGCAGAGTCCCTGAGGAATCTGGAGGGAATATTATCAAGACCGGTGGCCTTGTTAGGGTGGAGCGCGCTCAATTTTTTAAACACCTCATCAGCTGTGACCATTTCTAATTTGAAATCATTGTTGGATACTCCTAGCTTTCTGTAGAAGGCTTTAATGTGTTCTACACCAAAGCGACCAGAGTGGTGGGACAGCTTGTTGACAAGAGTTGCAGCTATGCTGGTGAAAAAGGCGTTAAGTCTGCTAGCTACCTCCATTTTGTCTGTAATGAGGGAGTCACCCTCCTTGATGCTGATGTTGGTGAGTCTTGTTTTAAGTTTCTGGCTGCAACCAGGAAGCTGGTTGTTGAGAATTTTCCAGAGCTCACGTGGCTTATTCGTGTTTTCCTCTATTTTGTCGTTAATGTAATTTTTTTTTAAGGATTTAGTCAGGTTGGTTGACTTATTTCTTAATTTATTGCATTGCTTTTTGAGAGTTGAAAGGAGTAATTTGAGGTTGATATTATTGGGTTGTTTATCTACTTCTGTTTTACATTTTTGGTATTCAGAGTATTTCCTGTCTCTGTCTTTTATGGCAGCTAATAGGTCCGGATTCATCCATGGTTCCGAGCGGGCTTTGATCCTGACTGTTTTCACGGGAGCCATGTCATTTAGTATCTTTAGGAACGCCGTTTTGAAGCGATCCCAAGCGACATCGACCAGGTTGCTCGCGAGCACAGGGGACCAGTCCCACTCATCTAATTTTAAATTGAAATTGTCATTGGAGTATTTTTTGAGGGATCTGGATTGGGCTGTTATGTGGCCATTGGCTTTAGGTTTAGCTATTTTACGGGTGCAGAAGGTTAGATAGTGGTCGCTAAGACCACAGATCATGACCCCACTATTTTTTATTTTAGGCCGGTCTGAAGTGAGAATGAGATCTATGGTTGATTGGGTGGAATCACACACCCTTGTGGGTAGCGCTATTAGCTGGGAAAGACCGTGGAGATTACAAAACTTGCTGAAGGATCTGAAGACAGGCGCATCTTTGCGTTGAATATCTGTGTTCAGATCCCCAGTTATAATTTTCTCCATGTTGTCTGTCCCCGCCAAGCATTCTTCCAAAGCCCCATAGAAATCACTCTGATTAGGGGGTCTATAAACAGTCCCTATTAGTACCGGCTTAGCATTTTTAAATTTGATTTCCGCCCACACAGATTCCAGGTTATTGTGGTTAAGATCAGTGCGAGTTATGTATTTAATATCCTGGTGAATATACATACAAACGCCCCCACCGTGTTTATTCCTATCCTTTCTGATAACTGAAAAGTTTTGTATTTCTATCTCTGAATCAGAAATACTTTGATCAAATTTGGTTTCAGAGAAACACAAGATTTTTACCTTCGTGTTGAGGAACATTTCTCTGATTTGGTCGAGTTTGGCTCCAGAGAGGCTGTTCACATTAAGGTGGATGATGTGTAGTCCACTGGAACCAAAAAGAGCATCAGAGTCCGCTGTGTTGTGGTACTGACCAGAAAAATTGTTGGTTATTATTGCTGTTGCAGTTGAAGAGCAAGGAGAGAGAGGAGAGAGAGGCATATTGATCGTCCTCCAGGTGAAGGGGGAGGGAGAGAAAGGGGGAGGGGAGGGAGAGAAAGGGGGAGGGGAGGGAGAGGGAGGAGGAGGCCAGGTAGGGTTGCTGGGGGATGGGTTGGGTTTCCTTTTGGCGGGCTTTTTTGAAGACAAAGAGAAAGAGAATAACGAAAATGTTTGTGTAAAGGCGCCTCTAAATCCTGTGTATGGCGCGTCCTCGGCCGACCGGGACCGGGGAGAGGTCGCGTGGACCCCCGCCATCTCGTGCAGTTCCCCGCAATCACCGATGTCTGGGTCGCCGTCCACCGCAGCCGCCGCGTCGTTCACCGCCGCTGAGTCGTTGCCTTCTCTGATGACTGGGTCGTCCTCCACCGCCGCCGCCGAGCCTCCGACCGTGTCGATGAACGGGGCGAAGTCCTCCGCCGAGCCGCCGACCGCAGGAGCACAGGTGAGCTTGAGCTGAGACGAGCCGGTAGCCGAGTTAGCTTCGATGGCGACGCTAGCAGTAGCATTGCTAGTCTTCGCCAGTCGGGACAACATTAACCGTGTTGTTGCAGGTCCAGGGTTGAGTTCAGTGTCTCCTGATAGTAGAAGTAATAGTAGTATTATTGACTTTCTGTCTATCCTTCCAGTCAGGGGCATGTTTCTTCTGCCTCGATGTGCAGACAAGCACGATGCTAACACGTTAGCTCCGAAGCCAAGGTGCTTCGCCGATATATTGTCGTGGAGATAAAAGTCACTGTGTATGTCCATTTCGCGTTCTCGACTCTCATTTTCAAGAGGGTAGAGTATCCGAGGAGGTTTAAAATATAAATCCGTAATCCACAGTAGAAAAAGGAGGAAGTGTGGGATAATCCGAGCAGTTGTTTGGATTCCCGATCGGGAGCGAACGAGGGTGCGACCGCTCATCTCGGCGTCTGGCCGCACGTCTCACATCCTGTTTAGTGGGAATTAACACAAACATACTAATACTATTCATTTTCATCAAAAAATGATGTACAGCAAATCAAGGCGGTTAAGAATGACCTTTGACTGTGAATACTGAAGGGATCCAAAAGCAAACGTACAACACTAACCTTGTACTTGACATGTTTTAAGTGTTAATCCCTTAATCCTGTCATTTAAATCCACTGTCGCCTGCTGTCTGCCACTTGTTGATAAATTAGTATCATTGACTCTTAAGAGGACATGAAGTCAAATATCATTTACTCTATAGTCATTTGCACTAATATTTTCTAAACACATTCATGTAAAGACATGAATAAATGAAACCATCTACTGTATTTATTATAGAACCATTTTCATCCATCCATCCATTTTCTACAGTTTGTCCCTATCATAGTCTGTATTTTGGATTGACACACAAAAAATATATAATTTTTAAATAAATACTGTTTATGGGATAGTTACTCCTTACATGAAATTGTTTATATGCTCCTGGAATTTAACTAACTTTTGTGTCCTTTCCAAGAAAACATTTCTTAGCTATAATTTTAGTTGTTACTCCATTAGACATGATTTTTCCCAAGAGGGTTTTTTTCATGTTGCATTTTTATAATTCAATGTCCAATTCAGTAGGTGTACAATACACTGGCAGTTATTGGGCAGTACCCCAAAGCCAAACAAGAAATACTGTATACTTTTCAAAGGGGATAAAACATTTTGGATTTCATATTTGTCTTACTTTTTTGGCTCAAGTTTCTCAATCAACTTCAGCCCTAAACAAAAATTGTTTTATTTTTATTTTAACCCTTTGAAGGCCTTTTGATCAAATGATGCAAAAGTTAGAAATTAACTTGTGTTATGCAAATTCATGCTATTTTACTGATTAAACCTTTGACATCTGATTACAAAAAAAAATACATGTTTGATAGTAGTTTAGGGTTGAAGTTTGAGAAATTTGAGCAAAAAAAGTATTACAAAAAAATCCTAAATGTTTTTTCACCCTTTAAAAAATTGTCCTCTTTGGTTTTGAAGGTAATTCAAATCAAATTTTCCCTGAGGATTAGATATACATGAATATTACTGACAATATCACGGTCAAATGTATTTACATTTATTATAATGTTCAGAATTATTTGAATTAACTCAAATTTTATATATTTTTTTAAATAGTTGTTTTTTTTACATAAAGCTACTTGGGATTGACTTTTTTTTTTTTTTTTCATTAAATTAAAATTATTCAAAAGTTATCTAAATTTTAAATTAATTTTAGATAATTTAATGTCATTAGCTTAATATAATGAATACGGATTTTAGTAATATTTGTTTTATTGTACATTTTTTAGTTACAATTATGTGAATTAGGTTTGATTGATTGATTGAAACTTTTATTAGTAGATTGCACAGTGAAGTACATATTCCGTACAATTGACCACTAAATGGTAACACCCGAATACGTTTTTCAACTTGTTACATTTAGGTCATTTTATTCATCCATCCATCCATCCATCCATTTTCTACCGCTTGTCCCTTTTGGGGTTGCGGGGGGTGCTGGAGCCTATCTCAGCTGCATTCGGGCGGAAGGCGGGGTACACCCTGGACAAGTCGCCACCTCATTGCAGGGCCAACACAGATAGACAACATTCACACTCACATTCACACACAAGGGCCAATTTAGTGTTGCCAATCAACGTATCCCCAGGTGCATGTTTTTGGCGGTGGGAGGAAGCCGGAGTACCCGGTGTGAACCCACGCAGTCACGGGTAGAACATGCAAACTCCACACAGAAAGATCCCGAGCCCGGGATTGAACTCAGGACCTTCGTATTGTGAGGCACATGCACTAACCCCTGTTCCACTGTGCTGCTCATTTTATTCAACTAAACATTTTTATTTAGATATTCATTTAATAAAAAAAATGTACTAACAAAGGTTAAAGGTTGTACATAAAACAACTTTTATTAAACAAAGTTACTTGAGTACATATTTATTGGAAATGCTGTCGAAATAAAGGTTCATTTCCAAGAGAAGACATGATTCAGACACACAAGTTATTTCAGCTTATACATTTAACATGCAATAAATAAAGGCTCACTATGTCTGATCTAATGTACTCTGGCTTGGTGTACATTAATCTACAAAGCATAAACAGCAGCAGTGCAAAATGAGATCTCCTCTTTTTAGCAGTGTAAAGAGTGGACTATCAACTGGTAGTACAAAAATAGAACCAAGTAGCATTTATAGTACTTAAAACAGACAGCAAACACAACATTGCTCCTTTTTTGTGCGCATCCTCCTTCCTTTAAATGCAAGAACGTCATCTGAGCAGCAGCAGTCATTACTTCTTTGTTTTATTTCTGGTGAGACAGAAATAAACTTGTCTTCACAAAAAAGGTATTTGTAGGAAAAAGCGGGCCGCTGGAAAGAGGCCGGCGAGAAGATAACAGTATTGGAGTGATGGTGACTTGCTGGAAAGCACTGAGGACGAGTGAGTAAAAAGTAGCTGCATGGAAGAAGTAGTGTGTTTGATTGCTGCCTCACAAACTTAACTTTTACACATTTTCCTTCGCCCTCCAGTTGCCTCATAAATAATAAAAATGACCTTTTTTGGAGTCAAAGGCAATAATGTCTTCTCAGCAGGAAGAGAGTCTCATCATAAACATGACTTTTTACACGTTTTACAAAATGAGTGGCAAGTCAGATTATTGTTACCGACCAGCTGTGTCTTCTTCCTAACCGCCTTTAAAGAAGCCCTCGGCATCGTCGGCCTCCTTGAACGTCACCGTCAGCGACTTGATGGTCACTTTTGTCTCGGTCACCTTCCTAAGGTGCTCCGCTGCACCCGGAGGAGTCGGGTCACCTTCCGTCGTCATGGTAACGCAATGATTATCACCCGCCATCTCACCGCTTGCCATCGCCGAGCACGGACTCTCCGGCCGTGACTCCGCCCCCTCCTCACCCGTGTCCCTGCCTGGCACAACCGTGTCTCCTGCTCCTTCCTCCAGCCTTGAGACCTCGTCGTTTGATTGGTCGCACATGTCGGCGCTCTCCTCCATCGCCTCAATCTCCAAATCCTGTCGCTCCAAAGCGGGCAGCGAGCTGCACTCGGACTGACCTTCCAAAGGGTAAAGAGACGTTTAAAACCACAGACAGGTCAGAGGTCACGCTTCCTGTCCAAACTAACCATACAAGCTGTCTTCACATCCCACCAACTCATGCTTCTCTTCTTCGCTCGTGTCTTCCCAGTCCGCCGTCTTCTTTGCGACGGACATCCGCTTGGACACCCGATGCTTGCTCCTCCTTCTCCTCGCCGAGCGACAGTACTGGCTTCCACGCTCGCCGCTGTCCACGTCCGTGCTCATGGCGCGGGTGAGGGAGAGGCGCAGCCGAGGCGGAGGTTTGTCCGGAGCCTTGTGGGCACTGCGTAGGTCCATGGCGAAGAGGTTCTAAAAGGACAACCAGAAAAGAGACATCAGGTACACCTCCGCTCTCTAAATGGATCTAATTAAATAGGACTGCAATTTCTCTCTGGGTTCTTAATTGGCCATGACACATGTGCAAAAAGTGGAGCAGTATATGTTCAAAACCCCTAATGAACAACTTCTGTCGCTTTTTGTAATGTAAAACTGAGCTGCCTTTGAGTGCTTTTGAAAGGCACTTACTGTAGAATAAGTGATGTCGCCAAAAGACTTTGTCTACACAATCGCCCCATTGCTGATTTTTTGTTTTATTTAAGCATATTATACAACACCTAAATTAAGCTTTTTAAAATTTTATAGCATGTCCTGTCCAGCCACTCAGGCACATCCTATTGTTGATGTAGATCAGGGATGTCAAACTGGTTTTCCATTAAGGGCCACATCGCAGTTATGGCTGCCACCAGAGGGTCGCTTGTAACAGCCAATAATGTATGAATTTGCCTCTGGATTTCATTATTAATTATATAAATTGTTTTAAGTAGACTGTTGATTTTACAGTAAAAACTTTACATTTACTAAATGTTACTGTAAAATACTAGTTGTTTTTTTTAAATTTCTTACATTTCACGGTAAATATAAAAACGGAAAAAAGCTGGCAGCTTAATTGCCAGAATTTTAGTGTTAAATTTACATGGTTTTTTACAACATTATATTGTTAATGGAAAAAAAGTACAAGTTCCTTTTTTATTTTTGTTTTTTTTACATTATATTGTTAATGGAAAAAAAGTACAAGTTCCTTTTTTATTTTTGTTTTTTTACAACATTATATTGTTAATGGAAAAACAGTACAAGTTCCTTTTTTATTTTTGTTTTTTTTACAACATATTGTTAATGGAAAAACAGTACAAGTTCCTTTTTTATTTTGGCAACTTAGCTGCCAGTTTTTCTACTGTAAAAACAAATGTACCGTCTTTCCATTTACAGTAATACACCGTTAAAAAAAACAACCGTAGATTTTAAAGCCAAAAACTGGCAGCTCATTTTAACGCAAAAAACAGAAGTTTTTTTCAATTTACAGTAATGTTTTAAAGAACGTGAAATGTATTGTAATTTTTATTAACTTGATGGGTAGTTTGCTGTAAAGTTAAGTATTTTTATTCAGACAAACATGTTTGGAAAGTATAATATACTGTAATATTTGTTGCAATATTGGATACTATTAAAGTTTAAAAGTCATGCAATTTCAAGCAGTACATATATTTTTTCTGTCAAAATGAAAAAAATTTATTACATTTAGTGAGAAAATATTAAGTACTTTGACACATCATTTCCAGGTGTTTGCAGGCCAGATAAAATGTTTTGGGCCAGATGTGGCCTCTGGGCCTTGAGTTTGACACCTGTGATGTAGGTGATCATACCTGCTGTACAGAATTGCTTTACAAAAGAGAAGTGTGGAATACTTCTCTTGTTGCCTTGTTTGTATTTGACTTTATCAAATCAAATGTATTTAATGTTTGGCGCAGGAAGGGATAGAAAGAAGAAGAAATAGACGCAGAGGAATAGTGGGGACAAGATGGGGGATAAAACAGAGAGACGACAACAAAAACAAAAGAACATCTGCAAATAAAATAGGCATTTTCAAGCATTACAATGGCTGAATAAACTACAAATATCCATACTACAGTAATGTTGGCCACTATAAGGGACCAAACCAATCAGATCAGGCTATACACAGTATGGTGGCCACTGATTGGCAAAAAAGTTGGCACAGGGGCATTTTTACCACTGGGTTACATGGCCTTTCCTTTGAACAACACTCAGTAAACCTTTTGGAACTGAGACCAATTTTTGAAGCTTTTCAGGTGGAATTCTTTCCCATTCTTGCTTGATGTACAGCTTAAGTTGTTCAACAGTCCGGGGTCTCCATTGTTGTATTCTAGGCTTCATAATGCGCCACACATTTTCAATGGGAGACAGGTCTGGACTACAGGCAGGCCAGTCTAGTACCCGCACTCTTTTACTATGAAGCCACGTTGATGTAACACGTGGCTTGGCATTGTCTTGCTGAAATAAGCAGGGGCGTCCATGAAAAAGACCTTGCTTGGATGGCAACATATGTTCGTCCAAAACCCGTATGTACCTTTCAGCATTAATGGTGCCTTCACAGATGTGTAAGTTACCCATGCCTTGGGCACTAATACACCCCCATACCATCACAGATGCTTGTTTTTGAACTTTGCGCCTATAACAGTCTGGATGGTTCTTTCCCTCTTTGGTCCAGAGGACACGACGTCCACAGTTTCCAAAAAACAATTTGAAATGTGGACTCATCAGACCAAAGAACACTTTTCCACTTTGCTCATCTTAGATGAGGTTGTGCCCAGCGAAGCCGGCGGCGTTTCTGGGTGTTGTTGACAAATGTCTTTCACTTTGCATAGTAGAGTTTTAACTTACACTTACAGATGTAGCGATGAACTGTAGTTACTGACAGTGGTTTACTGAAGTGTTCCTGAGCCCATGTGGTGATATCCTTTACAAACTGATGTCGGTTTTTGATGCAGTACCGCCTGAGGAATCGAAGTATGCAGTACCGCTTACGTGCAGTGATTTCTCCATATTCTCTGAACCTTTTGATGATATTACGGACCGTAGATGGTGAAATCCTTAAATTCCTTGCAATAGCTGGTTGAGAAATGTTGTTCTTAAACTGTTGGAACAATTTGCTCACGCATTTGTTGACAAAGTGGTGACCCTCGCCCCATCCTTGTTTGTGAATGACTGAGCATTCTATAGAAGCTGCTTTTATACCCAATCAGCCTATTCACAATAAGTGTTTGATGAGCATTCCTCAACTTTCTTAGTCTTTTTTGCCACTTGTGCCAGCTTTTTTGAAACATGTTGCAGGCATCAAATTCCAAATGAGCTCATATTTGCAAAAAATAGTTTTACAGTTTGAAGGTTAAGAATCTTGTCTTTGCAGTCTCTTCAATTGAATATAGGTTGAAAAGGATTTGCAAATCTTTGTATTTTGTTTTTATTCAGGATTTACACAACGTGCCAACTTCAATGGTTTTGGGGTTTGTACATGAGACTTCTAGCCACAGGCTAATTTGCAATCCTCGTCCCTGGTTAGGCTTTTAAAGAAAAGTTGAGAAAAGTGAAAAACACATACAAAAGGATTAAGACAAGTACAAAATAAAGATACATTAAAAATAATTGGCCCCATTTGTCCATACTACATCCACTTCTAGTGCTCACACTTCTGATTTTCCTTAAGCCACTTTTTCAGTTTGGTGGAGAAAAGTTTAATGTTCGACTGTGACTTTAACTCCAGTGGCAAAGAGTTCCACAGATGTGAGGCCTTCACTGAGAACACAGACTGACCCAGAGTCGTCCAGCACCTTTTCACTCTACAGCTCCCACCAACTGGGAGCGTTATATTCAAAAGCTCTAGCTAGTGGTTAGCATGGTTTCTTGTATCCTCTTAGTGTAGCATGTTTAGCTATTCCTTATCCTCCAGTGATAATGTTATTTGTAAGAAACAGTTTATTGGCCGTCATGTCGGTGAGGATTTGTAAATTAGAAGCGGCTTTGCACAGTGGAGGGACTTAGTAGTTTAGTAGTTAGCTAGCGAGGACACCACGTTGCTGTCAAATTTGCAGGACACAGCTAGATTGTGTTAACATGCATTATTACCATATAACAATAGTATTAATATACAGGGTGGTTCAAAAAGAATACGCCAAAATCATCACACATTTGTTCAGTTCTAAAGCATTGTAATAGACTCAATCAATGGTCATTTAATACAGGAGTTATCAAAGTTTTATTGTGTTTCAATTTCAAAGTTGTGGTCATGTAATCCTTTCGGCGCCGTTCAATTGTAGGAAAACCACATGTTTATTTACCCTCAAAATGGCGAATAACAGCAGAAGTGGATCACAACATCCTGGGGTGCGTTTGGGAGGAATTCTCATCTTGTCTTGATGTCCGTGCTGCCGGTGGTGGCCATATTGAGCACTTGTAAAGCAGGAAATAAATACTCAGTTATGTACAACACGTGTTCAAGCGAGGTTTTCTATTTTTCATTTTTGAAATATCGAGTGATAATTTTGGCGTATTCTTTTTTGAATCACCCTGTAAATGTATCGCTGGCCAAATTCATGATTTATGTTGCACAACCTTAGTTCCTGGCTTCTAAATGTTTTGTCAGGTTCTGAGTTTAGTCTGCCTGCTCCAACTTTGTCTAGCACCTCTGAACAAAGACTTGTCCTCATGTTTGGACAGTTCTACTTTCAATCCATACAACCATTTCCAACACACGACAGTGTTGGGACTAACGCGTTACTTGTAACGCCGTTAGTTTCGGCGGTAACTAGTAATCTAACGCGTTATTTTTTTATATTCAGTAACTCAGTTACCGTTACTACATAATGCGTTACTGTGTTGTTTTACGTTATTTTTTATGTAGTATCGGCTAGAAACAGACGATCTTAGTGTGTTTTATTGCAGCGCTGCGGTGTCGTCCTTCTGTGTCACAAGGAAAAGAAGAGGCGTGCAGAGAAGAGGCGTGCTTTGTGTGGGGGGTGGGGGTGGGTGCTCCCAGAGCGTAGTTGAGGGGCGCAGGGGAGACGTTCCCCCAGGGCCTATGTACTTCGGGGCTAACAACCTTCACTTTACCCGGAAGTGGGTCTTTACAGCTGAGGGTGAATGACGAGGCCGGCGGTTTGTTGCAACTTTGTGACTTTATTGGACGCAGCCATCCACCAAGCTAGAGCACCTGCATGCACTCACTGTCGCCGGTCCCTCACCTCTCTCGCCCACTCACTCACTGACGTCACTCACCTTTACATGCTGTCATATCTTAAAGGGCCACACACACATACACACACACACGCTACTCTCATAACAAGACATCATGGTGAAGCCAGAAGTCGAGTTTCTTAACATGGAGACATTCTCAATACTTTTCTTTTGTAGAGCACAAAGAAAATAATATTTTAGTTAAATGTAAGTTGTGTCTTGGATCAAAGATCCTTTCTACTTAAAGTTAAAGTGCCATTATGTTGCAGCTATTTAAAATAGTTTTGTCAATTTGTTCTGGCCTGAAATAAATTGGCCCTTTGAAACATATCTTTGTCTTTGTGTGTTGTATGTAGAGCACATTATTTGTGTGTTGTATGTAGACCACATTGTTTGTGTGTTGTATGTAGACCACATTGTTTGTGTGTTGTATGTAGACCACATTGTTTGTGTGTTGTATGTAGACCACATTGTTTGTGTGTTGTATGTAGACCACATTGCTTTCTGAGTTCAGTGATGCAAATGCATGTCAAGTTGATCAACAGATTGTATTATTCTCCAGTGCAATAACAGTACTGAAATGAAGGCTAAAAGGGCCTTAATAAAAAAAAAGGAGAAAAAAATAAATAACTAATAGTTACTTTTCACAGTAACGCATTACTTTTTGGTGTAAGTAACTGAGTTAGTAACGGAGTTACTTTTGAAATAAAGTAACTAGTAACTGTAACTAGTTACTGGTTTTCAGTAACTAACCCAACACTGCACACGAAAAGAGCATATTCTGGACTTGATCAGCTGGTGAACTACATGCATTATAACTTCCCCCTTTTATTCAACACCACCCTGTCAATCTCTGCAATCAGGTCTCATCTCATTTGAGGTGTTTGTTCTACTTTGATGGACTGAACTTCTTCATGGATTGATTGATTGATTGAGACTTTTATTAGTAGATTGCACAGTTCAGTACATATTCTGTACAATTGACCACTAAATGGTAACACCCGAATAAGTTTTTGAACTTGTTTAAGTCGGGGTCCACGTAAATCAATTCATGGTAAATGGATGAAATTGTACTTTGTCTCTACTAGACTTCCATTCAGCGGTGAGTCAACATGTCCTTTTCAATCATTTGAGTTGGGTTTGGCAGCATTGCGGATGTGTCCATTCAAAAGCCCATAGAGATCATTGCTAATTTAGCATAGTTTCGAACGCCAGAATCGTGACAGATTCACAGCTGTAGTTCTAAAACTAAAGTACTATTTAAGTTTATATTGTAGCCTAAAGGAAATGATTTTTTTTATTTAAACGGGGATAGCAGATCCATTCTATGTGGCATACTTGATCATTTCGTGATATTGCCATATTTTTGCTGAAAGGATTTAGTAGAGAACATAGACGATAAAGTTCGCAACTTTTGGTCGCTGATAAAATAAGCCTTGCCTGTACCGGAAGTAGCGTGACGTCGCAGGTTGAAAGGCTCCTCACATTTCCCCATTGTTTACACCAGCAGCGAGAGCAATTCGGACCGAGAAAGCGACGATTACCCCATTAATTTGAGCGAGGATGAAAGATTCATGGATGAGGAACGTGAGAGTGAAGGACTACAGTGCAGTGCAGGACGTATCTTTTTTCGCTCTTACCGTAATTTAGGTAAAAGGGCTCATTGGATTCCACACTTTCTCCTTTTTCTATTGCGGATCACGGATTTGTATTTTAAACCACCTCGGATACTATATCCTCTTGAAAATGAGTCGAGAACGCGAAATGGACATTCACAGTGACTTATCTCCACGACAATACATCGGCGAAGCACTTTAGCTACGGAGCTAACGTGATAGCATCGTGCTTAAATGCATATAGAAACAAAAGAAATAAGCCCGTGACTGGAAGGATAGACAGAAAATCAACAATACTACTATCAGGAGACACCGAAACAAACACTGGACCTGTAACCACACGGTTAATGCTGTGCCGCCTGTCGAAGCCTAGCAATGCAGTTGCTAACGACGCCACTGAAGCTAACTTAGCTACGGGACCTCGTCAGAGCTATGATAAAAACATTAGCGCTCCACCCACGCCAGCCCTCATCTGCTCATCAACACCCGTGCTCACCAGCGTTCCAGCGATCGACGGCGCGACGAAAGACTTCACCCGATCATCGATGCGGTCGGCGGCTAGCGTGTCTGCTATCCAAGTCAAAGTCCTCCTGGTTGTGTTGCTGCAGCCAGCCGCTAATACACCGATCCCACCTACAGTTTTCTTCTTTGCAGTCTCCATTGTCCATTAAACAAATTGCAAAAGATTCACCAACACAGATGTCCAGAATACTGTGGAATTTTGCGATGAAAACAGAGCTGTTTGTATTGGATACAATGTGTCCGAATACTTCCGTTTCAACCATCGACATCACGCGCAAACGTCATCATACATAGACGTTTTCAACCGGAAGTTTTGCAGGAAATTTAAAATTGCACTTTATAAGTTAACCCGGCCGTATTGGCATGTGTTGCAATGTTAAGATTTCATCATTGATATATAAACTATCAGACTGCGTGGTCGGTAGTAGTGGGTTTCAGTAGGCCTCTAACACTTTCCCTAAATATATAATGTTTTGTATTTTCAAAGTTTTTGCCAATTTATGGTTTTGTTTACACCCCAAAAGGGACAAGCGGTAGAAAATGGATGGATGAAGGGTTTTGTTTAATTTTTTCAATTAATACAAAAGCGGCATAGCAGTTTTGAACTGGTGTCACTGCGGTAGAAGATATCCAACACTTTCCCCTTTGGACTTATCAACTTTTTTTTTTACCTTTCCAAATAAACTCTAGATATTATCTGGAATATAAACACATAACTATTGAATATTGGCTTGAACTGAATTGTAGTCGTCAATGTAGTCTTTTGTCCATACATGATTATATATAGTAAAAATATTTAATATCCTGTAAAATGATAAAACATTATGAAATAATATCTAATTATAAACATACTTGTACTGCATTTTTGTTGGTTGTGCTTTCTATAGTATACACACTCAGGCTATCATAGCCAAATCTATGTCTGGTCACCAAGAGTAATACAGTAAAACGTTGTTTATTGCTGCTAATTGCTCCTGGATCTGGCAAGGGTAAACAAATGTTGGCGAAGTAGGTATTATCGATGATTTTTATTATTACTATTATTATTGTTTTTGTTATTCATTCTTGAATGGCTTTTTTGTTGTGTTTTGCAAAATTTGTTTGTTTTTGTTTTGTCTAAATATTTGAAATAAACATGAAAGAAAGAAAGATAAATGAAATATTGTCATAGCTAGAGCATCAAAATTGGTTCGGAAATAGGGTTTTTCACATTAAGAAAGCCCTCTAGACATGATATAACACCCACATACTCACCTTTTCAAACTTTGAAATGTGGTGAGGGATGACTATTACAGTATCACTAGGCTGCAGTCAGCCCTATAGCCCCTAGCGTGTTACTATACAAGTGATAAAAGATTGAAATGGGGCCACAAAATGAATATTGTTTAGGGCCACACACACACGCTGGTTGAACACTACAATAATGGACTGACTAATCATTGAAAAAAATGTTTTTCTTCTTGCCAGAAGAAAAACATTTATTTCCTACCTGGTTTATCCCTGAAATGCACATAATTGAGGCAAAAAGTTGTCATTTTGAGCAATTATTAAAAAAAATATATATATAACCATGCATTGAGAAATCCACAAAAGCCTTAAGACAATTATCTAAGCTAATTATGAATAATCAGATCAAATAAATGGAACACTGAGACTGCTTCATGTGTTTACTTGTAACTCTCTAAAACTAGATTCAAATCCTCTGCTTGAACCTCTTTGACACTGCCAGCTTTTATGACCGCTCTGATCTGGGAGAAATTGCCGACCTCATCCAATAATCCAAGCCCTCTGCGTGCACGTGCTCAAGCAACCCTGCTCAGATCCTGCCTCTCCTCTCTGGCTTCTGTCATTTATGTCGCCACTCACCTCTGGTACCATTCTCTTTCTAGACTGCAGATGCTACCCCAATATTATATTCATGAGGGATGTTCCCATACCAGTACCGCTTACTTGTAGTAACTGTGCATTTTTCAATATATTTATGGTGAGTACTATTGACAGTTTACAATATTAACAACAGTTTAACTTTATCACATCAAAACAAAGTCAATTGTACACAATAACTAAACACAAACAAACTACTACTCCTGTAAACCCTTTGGTTTTTTGCCCTTAAAGTCCCCCTGTGTCCAGGGAATTATTCCTTTAATGTGTGTAAACATTAACAAAAATGTCTGTTTACTAACAAAACATCATGGCGGAGCCAGAAGCCGAGTTTATTAACATGGAGATATTCTCACAACTTTTCTTTTGTTGAGCATAAAGTAAAGAACATTTTAGTTAAATGTAAGTTGTGTCTTGGATCAAAGATCCTATCTACTGCCCAAAACAGCAATTCAAATCTGCTGAAACAGCTACAAAAGCAACATGCTTCGACAAAGCTAGTAAAGAGAGACACACGTCACCTTCACCTCCAACAGCGGCTGGATTTTAACGAAGGGACTGCTAGCCAGGACAACATTGATAGAGACATTGCAGCGTATGTACTAGAAGACATGCAGGCTACTTCTACAGTGGAGTCACCCGCATTCAGGCAGCTGGACACAGTGGACAGTGAGTACATAAACATGGAAAGCGAGCTAAAGAAGACACTCCAAACTCTGCCTTTGCTCATCATTCAGCACTGAAGGTAAACACTGTCAATTCTCTTATATACTCTTTCATTCTAGACTTCTAGAGTGTTTGATTATCACATCACTCTAAATGTATAGACTATAAAGTTCACAAACATAAAGAGGGATCCTAGTGGGCCAGGCCAATCTTTCCTTATCTCTACTAAAACTGGGGAAATGCGTAGAGTGTTCTGGGCTTCAGTACAGTGTTGATCTCCTAAAGACATGATTTTATTTCCGAATTCCTTGAGAGAAAAAACGCCTGGTTAGGTTTTGTGTATGTCATGTGTGCCTTTCTTGGGTGAAGCCAGCTTTAAAGCTATGTTGTTATTATGCGGTTTGTTACTTATGTATGTTATGTTGCAGCTATTTAAAATAGTTTTGTCAATTTGTTCTGGCCTGAAATAAATTGGCCCTTTGAAACATATCTTTGTCTTTGTGTGTTGTATGTAGACCACATTGCTTATGAAAGTTCAGTGATGCAAATGCATGTCAAGTTGATCAACAGATTGTATTATTCTCCAGTGCAATAACAGTACTGAAATGAAGGCTAAAAGAGCATTAAAGGGGGCTTTAAAAAAATAAAAATAACTAAATAGTTACTTTTCACATTAACGCATTACTTTTTGGTGTATGTAACTGAGTTAGTAACTGAGTTACTTTTGAAATAAAGTAACTGTAACTAGTTACTGGTTTTCAGTAACTAACCCAACACTGTTGGTTAATGAGCCGCAAGTGTGTGTGTGTGTGTGTGTGTGTGTGTGTGTGTGTGTGTGTGTGTGTGTGTGTGTGTGTGTGTGTCATTATCCAAAGTTAGTTTCTCCCTCAACAGTCTCCAGTTTAAAGGCCTACTGAAATGATATTTTTTTATTTAAACGGGGATAGCAGATCCATTCTATGTGTCATACTTGATCATTTCGCGATATTGCCATATTTTTGCTGAAAGGATTTAGTATAGAACGACGACGATAAAGTTCGCAATTTTTGGTCTCTGATAAAAAAAAGCTTTGCCCCTACCGGAAGTAGCGTGACGACACCGGAGGAAGGACTGCTCACATTTTCCTATTGTTTACACCAGCAGCGAGAGAGATTCGGACCGAGAAAGCGACGATTACCCCATTAATTTGAGCGCGGATGAAAGATTCGTGGATGAGGAATGCGAAAGTGAAGGACTAGCGTGCAGTGCAGAACGTATCTTTTTTCGCTCTGACCGTAACTTAGGTACAAGCTGGCTCATTGGATTCCACACTCTCTCCTTTTTCTATTGTGGATCACGGATTTGTATTTTAAACCACCTCGGATACTATATCCTCTTGAAAATGAGAGTCGAGAACGTGAAATGGACATTCACAGTGACTTTTATCTCCACGACAATACATCGGCGAAGCTCTTTAGCTACTGAGCTAACGTGATAGCATCAGGCTTTACTGCATATAGAAAACAAAACAAATAAGTCCCTGACTGGAAGGATAGCCAGAAGATCAACAATAGTACCAAACTCTGGACATGTAACTACACGGTTAATGCTTTCCAGCTTGGCGGAGCTTAGCAATGCTGTTGCTAACGACGCCATTGAAGCTAACTTAGCTACGGAACCTCGACAGAGCTATACTAAAAACATTAGCTCTGCACCTACGCCAGCTCTCATCTGCTCATCACGACCGGTGCTCACCTGCGTTCCAGCGATCGACGGTACGATGAAGGACTTCACCCGATCACTGATGCGGTTGCCGCCCCGGAGACCGTGGAAGTCAAGGTGAGGTCATTCGTCTAGCGCGTCTGCTATCCTCAAAGTCCTCCTGGTTGTGTTGCTGTAGTCCGCCGCTAATACACCGATCCCACCTACAACTTTCTTCTTTGCAGTCTCCATTGTTCATTAAACAAATTGCAAAAGATTCACCAACACAGATGTCCAGAATACTGTGGTATTTTGAGATGAAAACAGAGCTTTTTGTATTGGATTCAATGGGCTCCGAATACTTCCGCTTCAACCGTTGACGTCACGCGCAAACGTCATCATATCGAAACGTTTCGAACCGGAAGTTTGCCGGGAAATTTAAAATTGCACTTTATAAGTTAACCCGGCCGTATTGGCATGTGTTGCAATGTTAAGATTTCATCATTGATATATAAACTATCAGACTGCGTGGTCGGTAGTAGTGGGTTTCAGTAGGCCTTTAAGAGTGTTCACCTATAAGGCTCTTTATTTTGATTGCAGTTAAAATACATGTATTTTTAAAAAAAAAAGTGATTTAAATAATGTATTGTTTTTTTAATTGTGCTTCGTAAAATGAGGTTATTTCCTAATGGTACAGTGTATATATATCTTTACATACACTGTACCATTAAGCGGACACATGAGGTTGGTTACCTGTGGGCTTTTTTGGGGCTTGTTTCTCTCGTGAGCGCTGGCATGACTGATTTGTAAAGGAATAAAGATTATATATACTCTACCCTCAAGACGAGACTTCTTGGTCGGAGACCTTTCTTGCGATAGGCCAGAGCCCGGATCTTCTCCTGACTGCCATGGAAAGCGACAAGAAGTAAACAGTGTGAGTAAATGATAAAACAACAGATGATCAAAAAATGTGTATACTCACTTCTCCTCGTAGATATGGACCAAACAAGGGTCTAATATATTTTCTTCGGGCTCCCAAGTGCTGTACCTACCAACACACACACGTTAATGTAAGTCTAGCCGCCCATTATCATCCGCATGGTGGCCAAGGTGGCAACAAGCGTATATTAGAAGAAATGAAATCATTGGATGACTCAATGCTGACTCACTTGGACGGCCATCCCTGCCACTTCAGAAGGTACTCCACGTTTCCCTGCACACAGGAACACAAACATATTGTATTTCTAGATGATTTTGGACCCTTTCTTCCACCATCATACTAACACCAACTCTAACCAAACACGAGAGGTGGGAATCTTTTGGCACCTCAAGATTCGATTCTTGGGGTGACAATTCGATTCAGAATCGATTCAACACGATTCTTGTAGTATATTATTGGGAATACAAATTATAATGAGGCATTTTCACAACCGGTTACAAAGGCTCCTCTTGGCTGCTGACGTACAACTAATATGCGCAGTGTTGGCCCTAAAAACGTATTTTAGAAAATGTTTTAACATTTATTTACAAAAATCATAGAAAGTTAATCTAATAAAGTAAAATACAGCAACTCCAACCCTAAACCAGCTTTACAATAAAGATATACATTTACGAAGCATTTGAAAGAAACTAATACAATACTTAAAAAAGCAACAGTATCAATAACTATAACATCAATAATAGTTGTTTGTTTTTAATCCAAAAATGTATTCACAAAACAAAAAAGGCAATAATTAATCTTAATAATTTAACATTTGTCAAAAATCGATTAAAAAAAAAAAAGTAAGACTTAAAAAAATTATGAATAATTTAGAATCAGAAAAAATTCTAATCGCAATTTGGGTGTTATAGGATGATATTTATCTAAATTAAAGGGTCTTTTGTCTTGGCCCTGCGATGAGTTGGCGACTTGTCCAGGGTGTACCCTGCTTTCCGTCCAAGTGCAGCAGGGATAGGCTCCCCACGACCCGGGAAGCATAAGCGGTATTAATTGGATGGATGGATGTTTGCAACAGAGAATGCTAACTTTACAGCATTCTGGCTGTTGGCAAGTAATAACGTAAACTACATCCATACACACATTAGCTTTGTGTGTGGTCAGGTAATGATAGTGATTAAGCAAAAGGTCCCCCATCCCACCCTAAACCCAATGTCGCCCACACACACAAACACACGGTGTGTTGACATGCACTACAAAACAAACTATTGCATTAATGTTCAAAACACATGTATAACTTGGTTTTTTACTTTAAAATATGAGATTACCATATCTAGAGTATATCTTGATAACGCCCAAAATAACTGGATTTTGTTTTTTAAAAGTTTTTTTTTCTTTTTACAAAAATGCGCTAACAAATATAAAGTGGCCAGAATATGAATTTAAATAGTCATATTTTAAAATGTCTAACTTTATTAAAGGGTCATTAAATGCATCACAGTTAAAGTAAAACTTGTACATAACTTTCTCCAATGCTGCTACAGAGTGAAGGTCTTTCACACACCACAGTGAAAGGCAATCTGATGCAAAAGTGAAACTTGTACATAACTTTCTTCTATATGTTACCCACAGGTAGAATTATAATATTCTTACCTTTTTCCTTATACCAAAAAGGCTGCTGCTGGTGTGTGAATGCTTAAAAGGTGAGATTTGATGGCGTTATGAGATAAGCGCTCAAAGTTAAGTTTTTCGCTATCCAGGAGAAACAAACCATTTTGCATTTGATAGGGCGACACCCCCTATCAGTAGTCTTAATTTGATTCAAGCAACTGTATTATTGTTTAATAACATATTTTAGCTTTTATATATCTATATACTTAAGTATACATACATACACACACATATACACACACTTCCATATATACACTTCCATATATACAATTATACACACACTTCCATATATACATACATACACACAAGTGTATACATATATACAAACATATGTATTAATATACACACATACATGCGCATATATATATATATATATATATATATATATATATATATATATATATATATATATATATATATATATATATATAAACACATACACATATATATCTATACACATTTATAAATACACATTAATATATGTTTATATACAAATATATCATACATGTATATCTATACATTACAAATATAAATATGTATGACAGATTTATACATCAGATATTGATATATGTACATATATAGCCATAGATATTTACATATATCAGATAAAAATCAGAGATATATATGATAGATATCTATATTTACACATATAGATTATATACATATGGCTATATCTATATATAGATATTTGTATATCTATAAATAGATATATATACAGCTCTCTACATAGATATATAATACGATATATACACACACACACATGTTATATAATACATATATGATATATATACATATATATAGCTCTCTACATAGATAGATAGATATGATATATAATATATGTATGATATATATACACATAGGTATATATAATACATATATGATGCATATGTGTATATATATATAGATGTGTGTGTGTGTGTATATATATGATATATGTATTATATATACATATGTATATATATCTGTGTGTGTATATATACACACACACACAGATATATATACATATGTATATATAATACATATACACACACACACACATCTATATATATATATATATATATATATATATATATATATATATATATATATATATATATATATATATATATATATATATATACATACACACAAACGTTATA